>NC_143031.1:11370000-11512500 GCF_057628025.1 Oncorhynchus mykiss
CAGCAGCACCTAGCTTCACATAATAAGGTGTGATTGTGAAGCGCTGGAGACTGACTGAGAGGAAGATATTCATGATCGTGTCTGAGGGATGTAAACAGGAGTGTTTAGTTGTTCTTTACCAAGCCTGGGGGGTGTCTTCGGGTAAATTTCCTCCAAGCCCGGGATCAACACCCCAGCATTAATATCATATCTTCTCTTCTCCTCAACAATTTTATCCAAAATGCAGGTCATTAGAAAAATTCACTGATTCTTGTTTGCATATCCTCGTTAGTGGTGTGTTTACTTAGAACAGGTAGAAGGTAGAAGTCAGGATCACTTAAAAACCAACACACTATCACAGCCTATTGTGAAATTAGACACAAATGACACAATTATCGTTCTTCATAATGCATTTATGAACATTACACAGATTCCAATTTGTTGTGGCTAACGTTAGCTACGTTAGCTAGTTGGCTAACGTTAGCTAGGCTAAGGGTGAAGGTTAGGGTTAGAGGTTAAGATTCGGTTTAGGGGTTAGAGTTAGGTAACATGCTAACTAAATAGTTAAGGGTTAAGGTTAGGGTTAGCTAACATGCTAACTGAGTAGTTAAAAAGTAGTAAGTTGTTGCAAAGTTGATAATTAGCTAAAATGCTAAAGTTGTCTGTGACATAATTTGAACATGCAACATTTTGGTTGCTAGACGTTTGCGTTATACAATCTTACCGACCAATCCGACCAACCTCCCTCCTATCGTTTCTGTCTTAAGTAACCTACTGTCTTTATCTGTGATTAAAATGCACTTTATACAAAACTGTGTACTGCACACAATTTTTTAAAAACTTTTTCATGTGCCCGTCATGAATTTCCAATAAGCTATTCATGTTTATTTCAAAATAATCTGTGATATTGGTTAGCAATAACAGGATTGTGTTTAACTAATGCCATCGCTCGGTGTGAGATAGTGCCATGCTGTCAGTTAAGAACAAATTCTTATTTACAATGACGGTGCACTGATCCGGTCCTCGTCTCTGTGCGTGTGTGGATTCATAGAACGTCACTAAGTCTTTCAAGTGTTATCCTTAATGAAAATCTAGATTGTCTCTAAGTTTCTAAGTGTGAACTTGTCTTCATTAGACGTGCCAGTGTGTTCTTTCAAACCCTTGAAGTGCTATCTCCTGAGAGACCTGCCCCAATTGGGCTCATTAACATAATGAGAAATGAACTCATACTGAACATGATGCTGCTTCCCTTCTCTAATGGATAAGTCAAATCAGATCAAATTTTATTTGCCACGTGCACCGAATACAACATTGAAATGCTTACTTACAGGCCCTAACCAACAGTGTGATTTTTAAGTAAAAAATAGGTATTAGGTGAACAATAGATACGTAAGGAAATAAAAAAAACAATAGTAAAAAGACAGTGAGAAATAACAATAACTACTATAATATTAGCGAGGCTATAATAGTAGCAAGGCTATATACAGTAGCGAGGCTATAACAGTAGCGAGTCTATAATAGTAGCAAGGCTATATACAGTAGCGAGGCTATATACAGTAGCGAGGCTATAATAGTAGCAAGGCTATATACAGTAGCGAGGCTATATACAGTAGCGAGGCTATAATAGTAGCAAGGCTATATACAGTAGCGAGGCTATAATAGTAGCAAGGCTATATACAGTAGCGAGGCTATATACAGTAGCGAGGCTATAATAGTAGCAAGGCTATATACAGTAGCGAGGCTACATACAGTAGCGAGGCTATAATAGTAGCAAGGCTATATACAGTAGCGAGGCTATAATAGTAGCGAGGCTATATACAGTAGCGAGGCTACATACAGTAGAGAGGCTATAACAGTAGCGAGGCTATATACAGTAGCGAGGCTATATACAGTAGCGAGGCTATAACAGTAGCGAGGCTATAACAGTAGCGAGTCTATATACAGTAGCGAGTCTATAATAGTAGCAAGGCTATATACAGTAGCGAGGCTATATACAGTAGCGAGGCTATATACAGTAGTGAGGCTATATACAGTAGCGAGTCTATAATAGTAGCAAGGCTATATACAGTAGTGAGGCTATTTACAGTAGCAAGTTTATAATAGTAGCAAGGCTATATACAGTAGCGAGGCTACATGCAGTAGCGAGGCTATAACAGTAGCGAATCTATATACAGTAGCGAGGCTATATACAGTAGCGAGGCTATATACAGTAGCGAGGCTATAACAGTAGCGAGGCTATAAGAGTAGCGAGTCTATATACAGACACAGGTTAGTCGGGCTAATTGAGGTAGTATGTACATGTACAGTAGGTATGGTTAAAGTGACTATGCATATATGATAAACAGAGAGTAGCAACAGCGTAAAAGAGGGGGTAGTGGGTGGCGGGACACAATGCAGATAGTCCAGGTAGCCAATGTGCAGGGGCACCGGTTAGTTGCGCTAATTGAGGTAGTATGTACATGTAGGTATGGTTAAAGTGACTATGCATATATGATAAACAGAGAGTAGCAACAGCGTAAAAGAGGGGGTAGTGGGTGGCGGGACACAATGCAGATAGTCCAGGTAGCCAATGTGCAGGGGCACCGGTTAGTTGCGCTAATTGAGGTAGCATGTACATGAATGTATAGATAAAGTGACTATGCATATATGATAGAGAGTAGCAGCAGCGTAAAAGCGGGGTTGGGGGAGTGGCGGGACAATGCAAATAGTCCGGGTAGCCATTTGTTTACCTGTTCAGGAGTCTTATGGCTTGTGGGTAAAAGCTGTTGAGAAGCCTTTTGGTCCTAGACTTGGCGCACCGGTACCACTTGCCATGCGGTGGTAGAGAAAACAGTCCATGACTGGGGTGGGTGGGATCTTTGACAATTTTTTAGGGCCTTCCTCTGACACTGCCTGGTGTAGAGGTCCTGGATGGCAGGCAGCTTAACCCCAGTGATGTACTGGGCCGTACGCACTACCCTCTGTAGTGCCTTGCGGTCGGAGGCCAAGCAGTTGCCATACCAGGCAGTGATGCAACCAGTCAGGATGCTCTCGATGTTGCAATTGTAGAACCTTTTGAGGATCTGAGGACCCATGCTAAATCTTTTTGATTTCCTGAGGGGGAATAGGCTTTGTCGTGGCCTCTTTACTACTGTCTTGGTGTGTTTGGACCATTCTAGTTTGTTGGTGATGTGGACATCAAGGAACTTGAAGCTCTCAACCTGCTCCATTACAGCCCCGTCGATGAGAATGTGGGCATGCTCGGTCCTCCTTTTCATATAATCCACAATTATCTCCTTAGTCTTTGTTACGTTGAGGGATAAGTTGTTATTCTGGCACCACCGGCCAGGTCTCTGACCTCCTCCCTATAGGGTGTCTCGTCGTTGGCGGTGATCAGGCCTACCACTGTTGTCTCGTCTGCACACTTAATGATGGTGTTGGAGTCGTACCTGGCTACGCAGTCGTGAGTGAACAAGTCTACAATTTTGTTTCTGGTGTCCTTTGACAGCTCTTTGGTCTTGGCCATAGTGGAGTTTGGAGTGTGACTGTTTGAGGTTCAAACAGGTGCCATTAATACAGGTAATGAGTGGAGGACAGAGGAGCCTCTTAAAGAAGAAGTTACAGGTCTGTGAGAGCCAGAAATCTTGCTTGTTTGTAGGTGACCAAATACTTATTTTCCACCATAATTTGCAAATAAATTCATTAAAAATCCTACAATGTGATTTTCTGGATTTCTTTTCTAATTTTGTCTGTCATAGTTGAAGTGTACCTATGATGAACATTACAGTCCTCTCTCATCTTTTTAAGTGGAAGAACTTGCACAATTGGTGGCTGACTAAATACTTTTAGAGTTCAAGTAACAGACACATCTCAACATCAACTGTTCAGAAGAGACCCGGTGAATCAAGCCTTCATGGTCGAATTGCTGCAAAGAAACCACTACTAAAGGACACCAATAATAAGAAGAGACTTGCTTGGGCCAAGAAACATGAGCAATGGACATGGTGGAAATCTGTCCTTTGGTATGATGAGTCCAAATTGAAGATTTTTGGATCCAACTGCAGTGTCTTTGAGACGCAGAGTACTGTAGGTGAATGGATGATCTCTGCATGTGTGGTTCCCACCGTGAAGCATGGAGGAGGAGGTGTCATGGTGTGGGGGTGCTTTGCTGGTGACACTGTCAGTGATTTATTTAGAATTCAAGGCACACTTAACCAGCATGGCTACCACATAATTCTATAGTGATACCCCATCCTATCTGGTTTACGCTTAGTGGGACTATAATTTGTTTTTCAACAGGACAATGACCCAACATACCTCCAGGCTATGTAAGGGCTATTTGACCAAGAAGGAGAGTGAAGGAGTGCTGCATCAGATGATCTGGCCTCCACAATCACCCGACCTCAACCCAATTGCGATGGTTTGGGATGAGTTTGACCGCAGAGTGAAGGAAAAGCAACATATGTGGGAACTCCTTCAAGACTGTTGGAAAAGCATTCCAGGTGAAGCTGGTTGAGAGAATGTTATTTCATAGTTTTGATGTCTTTCTGATGTTATTCTACAATGTAGAAAATAGTAAAAATAAAGATTTGTCCAAACTTTTGACTGGTTCTGTCTGTCTGTCTGTCTGTCTGTCTGTCTGTCTGTCTGTCTGTCTGTCTGTCTGTCTGCACAGTGCATTCGGTAGACTTTTTCCACATTTTTTTTACGTTACAGCCTTATTCTAAAATGTATTAAATACATTATTTTCCTCAATCTACAATTTATTGAACATAAAAAACTGAAATACCTTATTTACATAAGTGTTCAGACCCTTTGCTATGAGACTCGAAATTGAGCTCAGGTGCATCATCCTGTTTCCTTTGATCATCTTTGAGATGTTTCTACAACTTTGTTTCTACAACCTGTGGTAAATTAAATTGATTGGACATGATTTGGAAAGGCACACACCTGTGTCTATAAAGTCCCACAGTTGACGGTGCATGTCAGAGCAAAAAACAAGCCGCGAGGTCAAAGGAATCGTCTGTAGACCGCCGAGACAGCATTGTGTCGAGGCACAGAACTGGGGAAGGGGACCAAAACATTTATGCAGCATTGAAGGTCCCCAAAAACACAGTGGCCTCCATCATTCTTCATTGTAAGAAGTTTGGAACCAACAAGACTCTTCCTAGAGCTGGCCTAGAGCATTTCTCTCTACCCTATGGCAGAATTTGTAGAATTGTGGGAAATTAGCTATAAAACAGTTAATTTTCTTCTCTGCCCCATGGCAAAATGTGTAGAATTGCACTAAAATAACTCTAAAATGTTAAAAATGTCAAGCTGGGGGCACCAAAAATATTTGGCTGGCATTATGAGGAGGAGAGGGTTCAGCCTTGCAGCTTTTTTATGGGCCCCATAAAAGTTGCCCATCCCTGTTCTAGACATTGTTACCTCCATGGCACCACTTCTCCTGTGCATCACTCCTTCCCTTCCTCAGCCTCTACCCTAGTGGGCATCCCCCTTCAGGTTGCCATGTAGCTCAGTCATCTAAAACCATCTCATAAGGACTTGAGAGGGAAATCTAAGACCATTACATTCAATGAAAAAGATGGTTGTAGTTCCCTCAGTCTTACAAAGCTCCCTCCATTTTAACAGGTCTTAGCCTCAGAGAAACAGTTCACTGGTCATGTGAAAATGGCAGGTAAAGCCCAATTTTCTTCTTCATGTTATCAGAAAAACTGAACCCCCTCCTCATATTGTCAGCAAAATCTTACAATAGAGGAACATAGTTTCCCCTTCTGTGCTTGGCTCTGTATTGAATGCCAGCTTAAGCATTCCAATATGATTCACAGACAATAGGCTTTCATTCCTCAATCATAGATCTACTGATGTACTTTTAACTTATCTCATTGTTCTGTCAGCACCACCTGGTGCTAGAGGAAGAACATACTCTCTCTGCCTCTCTTTAGCTCTCTCTCTGCCTCTCTTTAGATCTCTCTGCCTCTCTTTAGATCTCTCTGCCTCTTTTTAGATCTCTCTGCCTCTCTTTAGATCTCTCTGCCTCTCTTTAGCTCTCTCTCTGCCTCTCTTTAGATCTCTCTGCCTCTCGTTAGATCTCTCTGCCTCTCTTTAGCTCTCTCTTGAATGTCTCTATCTCCCTCTGCCTCTCTCTGCTTCTCTTTAGCTCTCTCTGCCTCTCTTTAGCACTCTCTCTAACTATCTCTCTGTCTCTCTCTGCCTCTCTCTGCCTCTTTAGCTCTCTCTCTGTCTCTCTTTTTTAGCTCTCTCTCTGCCTCTCTAGCTCTCTCTCTGCCTCTCTTTAGTTCTCTCTGCCTCTCTCTGTCTCTCTTTAGCTCTCTCTCTGCCTCTCTCTGCCTCTTTAGCTCTTTCTCTGTCTCTTTAGCTCTCTCTCTGCCTGTCTCTAGCTATCTCTCTGCCTCTCTTTAGCTCTCTCTCTGTCTCTCTTTAGCTCTCTCTCGGCCTTTCTCTGCCTCTTTAGCTCTCTCTCGGTCTCTCTTTAGCTCTCTCTCGGTCTCTCTTTAGCTCTCTCTCGGTCTCTCTTTAGCTCTCTCTCTGCCTCTCTTTAGCTCTCTCTCTAGCTATATCTCTGCCTCTCTCTAGCCATCTCTCTGCCTCTCTTTAGCTCTCTATCTGCCTCTCTCTGTCTCTCTTTAGCTGTCTCTCTGCCTCTCTCTGCCTCTATCTCCCTCTGCCTCTCTCTGCCTCTCTGTAGCTCTCTCTCTGCCTCAAGCTCTCTCTCTGACTATCTCTCTCTGCCTCTCTTTAGCTCTCTCTCTTCCCCTCTCTCTCTCTCTGCCTCTCGATTTCTCCCTCTGGAGCGACTGTAAGAGTTTTTGCGCTCACATACTGTATTCCTGGAAAAGTGGTCTTGCTGTGAGAGTGGGCGAGGGTTGCATTCTAACAGCATAAGGCAAGGAGACTGGAATTACAAGATAGGGCAAGAGCTAGGAAGAAAATAAAAGATCAAACTGACACACATATATAAAACCTATGTCTGAGGGAGACAAATGGCAGAAACATAGCAGCCACATGTTGACATTTTCCCCATATACAGAACAGTAAATTGAGATTTGAACAGAAACCTATTACACGGAGCCACAACAGACTCAGCTGAACAACGTGTGGGGGAGAGGAGATTAGGGGTGATAGAGAACAGAGATGATGTACCACAGCCACTCTGTCTGTACTGTACCACAGCCACTCTGTCTGTACTGTACCACAGCCACTCTGTCTGTACTGTACCACAGCCACTCTGTCTGTACTGTACCACAGCCACTCTGACTTTACTGTACCACAGCCACTCTGTCTGTACTGTACCACAGCCACTCTGACTGTACTGTACCACAGCCACTCTGACTGTACTGTACCACAGCCACTCTGACTGTACTGTACCACAGCCACTCTGTCTGTACTGTACCACAGCCACTCTGTCTGTACTGTACCACAGCCACACTGTCTGTACTGTACCACAGCCACACTGTCTGTACTGTACCACAGCCACTCTGTCTGTACTGTACCACCGCCACTCTGTCTGTACTGTACCACAGCCACTCTGTCTGTACTGTACCACAGCCACACTGTCTGTACTGTACCACAGCCACTCTGTCTGTACTGTACCACAGCCACTCTGCCTGTACTGTACCACAGCCACTCTGCCTGTACTGTACCACAGCCACTCTGTCTGTACTGTACCACAGCCACTCTGTCTGTACTGTACCACAGCCACTCTGTCTGTACTGTACCACAGCCACTCTGTCTGTACTGTACCACAGCCACTCTGTCTGTACTGTACCACAGCCACTCTGACTGTACTGTACCACAGCCACTCTGACTGTACTGTACCACAGCCACTCTGTCTGTACTGTACCACAGCCACTCTGACTGTATTGTACCACAGCCACTCTGTCTGTACTGTACCACAGCCACTCTGACTGTACTGTACCACAGCCACTCTGTCTGTACTGTACCACAGCCACTCTGTCTGTACTGCTACAGTAGCACAGTAACACACCCACCATGCACTCCAGGGATGTTTAGCCAGTGAATAAATCCTGCTGCTTCCTAGGGATTATGGGCCTCCGTCTATGTGGATTATAGTGATGTCAGATTACGACGCCGCCAACAACAACAACACAAACAACAGCAGCAGCAGAAACATCAACCTTGTCTGCCTGTTTGTTTTGTCTCTGCCTGTTTGCCTGTCTGTCTGTCTGCCTATCTGTCTGCCTGTCTACACTAAGACTATAGCTGCCATATTTGGGGCAGATTTGACCTCACTTGCTGACGTCCGTCCCTGTCCTGATTGAGTCAGGTGCTTTAGGGAAAGGTTGACATGTATGCCAGCTGGCACAAGGACAAATACAGCTAGTCAGCAAAACCTTTCAAAATGAAGCAGTCTGTATTTAATCAAAATACAGATGAAAACAACCAGTCAGATGGGAATTGGATCATGGTGGATCTGCCGGTTCACACCAGTTTAGTCCCCATTATCGTCAAGGCAAGGGAAAATAGAGGTCATTCCATTCACAACTAAGCCAACAGGGAGCACACATCAATAATGGCAGATGTGTATGTTGTATTACTGTTGTCAGGACATTTGATGTGTTGGAAATTGGCAAACGTACCCTCACCTAGAGTTGGACTATACTTGGATTATACTAGACTACGGTGTATGATTCAGACTGTTCAATAGTAGGGTTCCATTCCTGTAGTGTTCTGACTAGAAGGCCAACCATTTTATTGGTGCTACCTGGTGCTGTGAGGGCACACTAAATATAGGATGCTAGCTGTGAGATTAGTATTATCATCAAATCAAATTCATCGCAAATTTGACTCATCTCAAATTTGAAATAGGTTTGAGCTGAATCTTTAACATGATGAAACAAATGCTGGCCACCAGTAATGAATATATCCTAATGTAATAATGTAGTATAATAATAGTAAAGGGAATATGTATATATAGATCAAGAATGTCCAATGCTCCCCCCAGGTGGTGCAATGGTTAAGGGCACTGCATCGCAGCGCCAGCTGTGCCACCAGAGACTCTGGGTTCGCGCCCAGGCTCTGTCGCAGCCGGCCGCGACTAGGAGGCCCGTGGGGCGACGAACAATTGGCCTAGTGTCATCCGGGTTAGGGAGGGCTTGGCCGGTAGGGATATCCTTGTCTCATCGCGCACTAGCGACTCCTGTGGCGGGCCGGGCGTTGTGCACGCTAACCAAGGTCGCCAGGTGCACAGTGTTTCCTCCGACACATTGGTGCGGCTGGCTTCCGGGTTGGATGCGCGCTGTGTTAAGAAGCAGTGCGGCTTGGTTAGGTTGTGTTTCGGAGGAGGCATGGCTCTCGACCTTCGCCTCTCCTGAGTACGTACGGGAGTTGTAGCGATGAGACAAGACAGTAACTACTATTAATTGGATACTACGAAATTGGGGAGAAAAAGCACAATTTGTGTCATGGTGTGTTATTTCACATCCTGGTGAGGTTTAGGGTTCATTGAGATTATAAAGAAGCTAATCATTAATATTAACGTGAACCACATTTTTCTGTCAGGTTAAAAGCAGGTTAAAAGCAACTGATATTCCATATAATAAATAATAATTATGTGTTTCTGTCATTTGGACAGCTGCCAGAGAGAGAGAAAAAATTAGTTTTGTTATTGCATTGATTTCGCAAGACTGATTGAGTTTTGAATGACTAATTATGCTTTAAAATCAAAACGTAAGATGTAAAATAGTAGATAGCTACAGTAGATGTGTATTTAATTATTTGTGAGCCTAAAAGCCCTTTCATCATTAAGAAGCCATTTCATCATGTTTCGGGTTTGTGATAAGCAAATGTAATTGAACAAAACGTCAGACAGATCCAAGCATGTGTCCTGACATTAACACAGAAGTCAACTGTCATTTAGCCTTTTTACAAATCACCCTGATCTCTGCTAATCAGCACTCAGCTATAATTACCCTAGCCTAGCATCCTGCCGAGATGGTGTGGTGGCCAGTACGAAGGGAGGCCATTGGAAACAGGGAAATTGTTTTATGGCCCAATAGGATGAATTGTGAAACTGAAGATGAAGATAGCACTTCAGTCACCTGATTTGACACTGTGGTAAAATCAGAGCTTTACTGTACCACCACCTAATGTAGAGTGTTGGAGTGTGCACGTGTCCTTTCACTCCTCTTTAGCGTCTTCACTTGACAATAGCATTCTTACTTCTCTCAGCTGTCCTTTATCTACATTTGCATCATTTTAATTAACCGGTGCTCCAAAGCACCCAATCATAGATTCAGGAGGAACAGGGAGAGCATTGGTCCTTTTTGTGTATGTTAATCTCTCACTATAAAACTGTCTCGTCTACCAGGGAAATACACATTTTAAACACAACATTTCCACATCAAGACGTACAGATGTACTTTGAATTTTGAATCACTATTGAAAGTAATGTGTTCTTATTTATTGGAATATGTGGTGGTTTGTGATAAATTATAAATTAGCGCTGCTCAAAACAGTTTCACACTCCTCCATTTAACCTTTATTTAACCCGGCAAGTCAGTTAAGAACAAATTCTTATTTTCAATGACGGCCTAGGAACAGTGGGTTAACTGCCTTGTTCAGGGGCAGAATGACAGATTTTTACCTTGTCAGCTCGGGGGTTTGAACTTGCAACTTCCAACGCTCTAACCACTAGGCTACGCTGCCGCCCCGGTTAATTTCCAAACCAAGATATTGTTTTCTAGCCTCTGTCTGCATCAACTGCATTTTGTGACCAATATGGGTGCTAAATTGTGAAAAATTGAATTAGTGAAGGTTTTTTATTAAATCTGTTTGTCTCCACTGAGTTTAATCTGGCAGCCAATGAACACACTCTGAGCTTTCTCCCTCTACCTCACTACTCAGATGGAAACTTCTAGAGCTAATGATGATGAGTTATTAACATGTCGGGACGATACAAGTATCACAATACTCGTTAGTATCGTGGCAAGGAAACAAAACACGAAGCGGATTTAACTTCTTTAGGAAAACAGCCCTACTGTTGGAAACAAACATCATTATGTTGTCATTTAGAGTCATGTGCATTTTTCTTCCAATAATTGTTAGGTTTAGGTTTAGAATAAAGGTTAGGGTTAGGTTTAGGTTTAGAATAAGGGTTAGGGTTAGGTTTAGAATAAAGGTTAGGGTTAGGTTTAGGTTTAGAATAATTGTTAGGGTTAGGTTTAGAATAAAGGTTAGGGTTAGGTTTAGGTTTAGAATAAGGGTTAGGGTTAGAATAAAGGTTAGGGTTAGGGTTAGGTTTAGAATAAGATTAAGGGTTAGGGTTAGGTTTAGAATAAGGGTTAGGGTTAGGTTTAGAATAATGGTTAGGTTTAGGTTTAGAATAAGGGTTAGGGTTAGGTTTAGAATAAGGGTTAGGGTTAGGTTTAGAATAAGGGTTAGGGTTAGGTTTAGGTTTAGAATAAGGGTTAGGTTTAGGTTTAGAATAAGGGTTAGGGTTAGGTTTAGAATAAGGTTAAGGGTTAGGTTTAGAATAAGGTTAAGGGTTAGGTTTAGAATGTTTTAATTGTTGTCATGGAAACAATCTTGTGATACTGTTTTCGTCAAATCCTAATGCATATTCACTTGTTTTCTCTCACCTTGTCACTAGACAAGTGATGGTTAAAAATGTATTGTGATGGAGGTTATTTTGGTTGTTAGTTGTCGAGTGCTCTTTTGAACACAATTCATGGTGTCAAACCTTGCTTCAAGACCTTCGCTTTGACAAGAGACCTGACATTGCCGGCAGCTATAAAATTGACCGGAGTATTTGTCATCTTTTATTCCCAGGTCACGATTCTGATAGTCTTGGCCTTGGCCTTCTTGGCCTGCATAGTGTTCCTGGTGGTGTACAAGGCCTTCACGTACGAACACAGCTGCCCAGACGGATTCATATACAAGGTGAGTGGGCCCTGTCTTATGTGGGGTCATTTGTGTGTCGCAAATGGAACCCTATTCCCAACGGGCTCTGGTCAAAAGTAGTGTACTGCATAGGGAATAGAGTGCTATTTGTGACTAAACTTGAAAACTACACTGGCTAGTCATCTGAACAGTCACCTTTGGAGGTTATTGCTGAATGTTAGCTGAAGCAAATCTAATTTTAGACACAGCCCCTGCACTCTTCAGAGAAAAAAAAGAACCTCTTCACCAGAAAAAGCCCTTAGTGTTGTGCAGCAGTCTGTACGTGAGGAGAGTATGTTCTAGAACCCTCTCTCTCTCTCTCGCTCTCTCTCTCTCTTTCTCTCTCTCTCTCTCTCTCTCTCGCTCTCACTCTCGCTCTCTCACTCTCTCTCTCTCGCTCTCTCTCTCTCTCTCTCTCGCTCTCTCACTTTCTCTCTCTCTCTCTCTCTCTCTCTCTCTCTCTCTCGCTCTCACTCTCTCACTCTCTCTCTCTCTCTCTCTCTCTCTCTCTCGCTCTCTCTCGCTCTCTCTCTCTCTCTCTCTCTCGCTCTCTTGCTCTCTCTCGCTCTCTTGCTCTCTCTCACTCTCTCTCTCTCTCTCTCTCTCGCGCTCGCGCTCTCTCTCTCGCTCTCTCTCTCGCTCTCTTGCTCTCTCTCACTCTCTCTCTCTCTCTCCCCCTGCAGCATAAGCGATGCATCCCTGCCTCTCTGGAGGCCTACTACACAGCTCAGGATGCCAACTCCCGAGGGCGCTTCTATACGGTGATCAGCCACTACAGCATGGCCAAGCAGACCACCTCCCGCTCCGTCTCTCCATGGCTCCCCGCTGGCGCTGCCCCACACGACGCCAAGCCGCCCAACACAGACGGGCACTGAGTATGCCTGCCCAACCCTCCCACCAACCCCACCTCTTCTGCCCGTCTCCATGACAAGCTTTTAACAGGGAGTGTCTGTCGTTCTCCAGTGTCTCGCTAGGCTCAGAGTACTGTCACGCCCACTTGCCCGCCCCAGCCCATCCACCCAGCACCACAATCTCTGCCTCTCCTTCCTCCTGTCTGTTTTCTTTCTTTATTTATTCATTATTTATCATCACTAATGATTTTTTTTACTTGTTATTGGTATTTTGTATTTGATATCAAACAACTGTTTGTACAAAGTCTCGAGTCAAAGTTGAAATCCATTCAGAGTATATGCTTTTCTGAGCTGCTACTAACTGAGTGAGTCAAAAGTCATTTTTCAGATGTGTCCATTTGATGTGTCCATTTGATGTGTCCATTTGATGTGTCCATCTGATGTGTCCATCTGCTCGGCCCCCTGTAGTGTCATGACTCTGTGTAATCAAAGTCATGTTATGAAATCAACTCTGATTCAAGTCCAGGCATATCCATGGCATTTTGGTTCATACTCATACTGTAATACATTCTTATAGAAAGGGTTTTCCCAAATTAGTACCTATTTGTACGTCTATGGAAGTTAAACTTCAGCACCAATATACAGTAGATGTCCTGAATTATCTGAGCAAAGCTAGCTAAGTATTCTCTATCATGACGGTTTGATATCGGAACACTCTTTAATGTACTGTCCTGTATGTCCTACTTCCCTTCTTGAGCCAAGCTGTATAAAGCCCAGTGCATTCATGCTAGTTCATGTGTGTGCATGGTTGTAGCTAGGTTTCATGACAGTTTAACTATTTTTCGTGGGAAAAGAGCGACCTTTATTGCCAGTTACATTTCGCTTTAGCAGACAGTCCAGCCACTGTACACAACATGAATATGTGACTCTATTGCTAAGGATAAATACCCAAGACGTGGTGATGATGGGAAACATTGTGTATATCGCTGTCTTTGCCAAAACTCTGGTTCCTGTAATGTTTAGAACCATTTGTAGATGAGCTTCTCTGCAGAGTTTTGTTCTGTTACCATTTTATTTCTTATTTTTTATCTTGTCAAAAAAAAAACAAAAAAAAACGCTTTTTGAACTATTGTGATGTTTGGTAGTTGATATGTAGCAAAGTCTGGAGTAGTTTCTCACTGTACATCCCATAGGTTTGAAATGAAAATAAAGCAAGTTGTGACCTGATCAGAAAGTCTCTGTCCTGTTGTTTTCAATGCTCCGCCATTTGGTTCCGTTCTCATTATCCTGGTCCACATGTGTGTCAGTGTGCATTAATTAGTCAACTCTGCTGACTGTCGTTGGCAAGTCATAGGGTACATGACACAAGATGGGGGGGGGGGGGGGGGGGGTTAAGGGTTAATTACATATACTGATCTAGTCCAAAATACCTCTGCATTGGAAGCATCATAGAATCCAGGGCAGGCTCCAGGCATAAGTGCTATAAGCGGCTAGGGCCCCTGAGAGTTGACAGTTAGAATAGTAGAATACACAGGATTGTGCATCAGCAGTTTTTCACTCATTTTGTCAGTCACTGACAATCAGTTAATTAGCCAAGTCATCTAACAATGTTTAGATATCACTCAGATATCATTAACATGGCATAAGTTATGGCAAAATGTGTAGTTCCAGGAAATTAGCTTTAAAACTGCAACAACAAATCTGCACCCTGGCAAAATGTGTAGAACTGCACTAAACTTGCGATACAACCGCAACATGTTCTTTACTTTAATGTGTAGAATTGCAGGAACTTAACATTAAAACGTAACTGTTTTCCCTGCCTTCAAGAGGGGGGGGGGGGGGGGGGGGGGCAACACATTTTTTGTTTCTTCGGGAGCTGTGGAAACATGTAATTAGATATACACAGAACACAGAGACAACGTGAAACAGGAGAGATTTGTTGCACTAACATGGAACAATGTGAGCAAACAGGATGATTGCATAATAAACGATTCAAGCAACATGCAGTACATTCCTTTACATAAAGTACATAGTTCCTGACTGAAATAGGCATTGCTCTTAGATTCTCATTCATCATCGCATGGCAAGTCTTAAGCCATTAAGGGCTTAAGGGCTTGATCGTTAATATTGAACCAAGATTTACCTGAATCAAAGATAGTTTCCTACATGGGGATTTTTACAATTGAAAATAGCCTCAAACTTGTGTTAAAGCTGGAATCCTTTAAATGGCGATTAGCAGCTGAAACAATACGTTTTTCCTCCCAGCCACTGTTCGGCTTAAAAGCTGCTGGTGCTGGAGAAATGTAACCACTCTCAAATTCAAAAGACAGAGCTATAGATGCAAGGACTGACCATCCATGATATAACACCATGTTTTGAGGCTATACAGTGTTTGTTCTCATTTACTTACCGTTTACAAACATTGGAGTAAAATAATACTACAAAAAATAAGTTACTGCAAACAAGGGACAGTGTTTTTCCCCTTCGGATATCATTGCACGTGTGATAGAATAACAGAATATCTACGGTATTTTTTTTATCACCCTTCTCGAGGATCCTCACCTCTGCTTCCTCAACAAAACTAAAAAAAAATTGTAACTACAAATTCTTATGAATTGACAGAGTGTTTAATTTTAATTGGGAATTAAAACAGAGGAATTAAATTCCTGCAACAAAAGGCTGCTCCACCGGCTGTCGGCCCGTCAGAGAAAGGCTGCTCCACCTGCTGTCGGCCCGTCAGAGAAAGGCTGCTCCACCTGCTGTCGGCCCGTCAGAGAAAGGCTGCTCCACCTGCTGTCGGCCCGTCAGAAAAAGGCTGCTCCACCTGCTGTCGGCCCGTCAGAGAAAGGCTGCTCCACCTGCTGTCGGCCCGTCAGAGAAAGGCTGCTCCACCTGCTGTCGGCCCGTCAGAGAAAGGCTGCTCCACCGGCTGTCGGCCCGTCAGAGAAAGGCTGCTCCACCTGCTGTCGGCCCGTTAGAGAAAGGCTGCTCCACCGGCTATCGGCCCGTCAGAGAAAGGCTGCTCCACCGGCTGTCGGCCCGTCAGAGAAAGGCTGCTCCGCCTGCTCTCGGCCCGTCAGAGAAAGGCTGCTCCGCCTGCTGTCGGCCCGTCAGAGAAAGGCTGCTCCACCTGCTGTCGGCCCGTCAGAGAAAGGCTGCTCCGCCTGCTGTAGGCCCGTCAGAGAAAGGCTGCTCCGCCTGCTGTAGGCCCATCAGAGAAAGGCTGCTCCGACTGCTGTCGGCCCGTCAGAGAAAGGCTGCTCCGCCTGCTGTCGGCCCGTTAGAGAAAGGCTGCTCCGCCTGCTGTCGGCCCGTCAGAGAAAAGTTGCAGCTCAGCTGGACATCACAGCTCATGTCCTGAGTGCTTAAAGTCCATATATTCACCACAGAGGATTCTATTACCTTTTATTTTATGACTGATTTGTGACCAGTTCACACGTATATAATTAATTCCAAGGGAATACAGAAAATTAAAATGTAAGTTAAAATTAAAGAGACATCCAGATGACTGGTTCTTAAGTCCCATGTTACATCCAGACTGGTTCTTCTCATTACAAGTCCCATGTTACATCCAGACTGGTTCTTCTCATTACAAGTCCCATGTTACATCCAGACTGGTTCTTCTCATTACAAGTCCCATGTTACATCCAGACTGGTTCTTCTCATTACAAGTTCATTGTTACATCCAGACTGGTTCTTCTCATTACAAGTCCCGTGTTACATCCAGACTGGTTCTTCTCACTACTCAACTCATCACCAGGAAAACCTTCAGAGTGCCCTTTAGGCCTCTCTGACATAGATTGGAGGATAGTGTAAGAATCTATTGTTGGAGAATCTGTAATGGAGGTCATCATAGATAGACTGGAAAACGGAAATAATATGAAACAGTATGGATTGGATTCCCATGGCCCTTTTGCCTCACTCTGGTTTCAAACTGCCATTTTTTATTTTTAATTTTTAATTTTACTGGAATGGTTTAAATGAAGGGTATTGGATAACAGAGTTTTTTTTAGTTTTGTGACCTGTGAGTCCTCCTTCAGTGTTCTGGTATCTCTTCATGGAGACCTGGCTGGGTCCTCTGAGGAAGCCTAAGGGTTGTGTTTAGTCAAGGTTTGGCCTAGTTTCTCTGTGCCTTTTAAAACAGGCTTTTTACAGTTATTCACTGGTGTGCTTTGGGGACCCCCGTTTTGTTTCGTTACATGCAATATTCAAAGTGTGGAGAACCATTTAATTATTTAGAAAATGTGTCTGGCCAGGGCCTGGAAGTCCCTGACTCGACGGCTTCAACATGCCAGGTGCAGAGCCTGAGTGCAGAACTCTCCAGTAATGGTGATTACATCCATTACCACTGTTTGTGTCTGCTTGCCGACATTGTTTGTATCTGTCCAAAACAAAATCCTAATCACACACACCTCCAGGGCCGTGCACAGATCTTTGTGTGGGAAGGTGCTCGAATATAATAGTATTTCTGCAACAACAACACACATTATGAGCAAGCTAGTGCCAGTGACTCATCAGCCTAGAGACGATGAGAGATTACTGACATCGGGAAAAGTGTCTATCAGAAGATCATATTGAATGATGATGTAAATCTGCTAGCTAGTTAGTTAGGCTGTCAAAACAATTATCCTTTTCATTTGATTTGAGTTTGTCCTGCTGCTGACAAATGCATCTTACTAACAAGCAGTCAAATTGCCCCAATGTTTTCCCCTGACAGTGAGAGACACACGATAGATCAAACTAAAAAATAGCCTCCTACCAGTCTCAAGCCCAGCGCCCCCGTCGCCAGTGGCCACTACAAGCAAGCAAGTCTGACTAGTGCTCTCTTGGTGCTATAGGATCTTTCGGAGATTCAAGAGCTTATGAAATTAGCAACTATGATGTGAAATTTCTAAATTTAAAATAAAAAATGTAAATAAAAATGAAGAAGTCATTCACCAAATGTAAAAAAATCCACGAGCTGTGTGAGCACTTTTTCATTGGAGGGCAAACGGGCAGGTGCTCAGGCACGGGTTGAGCCTTGTCTGTGCACATGCCTGCACACGTCTGTTCATTACATGACCTTAAATGTCATTTCATTCTAAAAGAAAACCAACCCTCTAAATCGATGTGAATTATTAATTGAAAGAGAGTTTTATGTGCTCATTCATTTCTGTTTTCAACATATTGAAAGGAGCAAATGTTTGAGTTAGCTACTTTACAGTTTGTAACTATGGGATAATTCCTTATTTGGTCATACTGAATTAATGGCTCATTCCCCAGTGTAATTTTAATTAGCATATGCACACATTCAGTTAAAGCAACGTCAATGTATCTCATTGCAAAAACAGACAGAGTAAGCTAAGTGCTACCACTGAAACTGGGTCATGGGATAATCTCCTGGTCATATGTCAATCATATTTAATAACTCCAAGTATGCTGACACACTGCAGTCACAGATAGCCCACTTTCAGTAGCTTTGACACATACTGCAAAATACCCTGAGCGTTGCCTTCTGAATAATGAGTATCTAACATAGGCTAAGTCACATACAATGCTATGCTAAGCCAATAAAATGTTGCAGTGGATTTAAGAAGTGCATTCTGATTAGTCAGCCGTTGAATTTTCATCACCAAGTAACAGAGAGACTATCAAGCAAAATATGGAGCTTAGCCTCAAGCATTTAGTGAAAGTCGTAAGATTTCTGTACCTTATCAGGGAATCTTCCTTCCAATTCCCCACACTAATGAAGCTTTAATTGGGCCCTCATTCACTGGCCTATCAGCCTGATCACGTCACTGACTGGCTATTAAAGCTCATCTGGAGATGCAACAATAACCAGGCAAATAGTTTTGTCCTCCTGGCTGTTCCACTATCTTCACAGGCCTGGCCTCTCTCGGATGAATGGTAGTCATCCTAGCCCATCCTCATTAACTCAGTTGATAAGCAATTAAAAACAATGTTAATGAAACCATCGCTCACCTCTCTACACTTTGATCACAGAGGAGAGGAGAGGAGAGCTCTCTCCAAAGTGGACGACGGCAGTAATTCTAGGAAGATTAAAAGCGGAAAAAGGCTCCAGGTTTATTTGATAGCAGGAAAAGATTTGAAAGAAGAATTCCTCTGCCAGGAAGTTCAACGTACGGTCTCATCTACTGTCTGGTTCCTCTGAGCCTCTAGCCTGAAGGGGACAAAAACACTACTGTAGAGTATAGGAAGTGGATAAATCACCCAGGGGTCACTAACAGTGTCCTTGAGCGAAATGTTCTGCATTAATAGCGAAGCCGTGTACTGTAAACACATTATTTATTTTGCTGCATAAGGAATAAAGCTGAACTGCATACGTAAACAGGATCTATGTTGGAGAGATCAGTGCAGTTCTACAGTACATGTTCTTTCTGTATGTTCCGACCCATCACATGGCTGACTGGCTGGGCTGTTTTTGGACGTGCGGCTCTCTTCCTGTTCATCATCACTGGTCCATTTGTTCCCCCACAGACTGCTCTATCAACCACAGGACATATTCTGACACCCCACAAAAATGTAGGCTAGATAGAGATAAGATAAGACACACACACACACACACACACACACACACACACACACACACACACACACACACACACACACACACACACACACACACACACACACACACACACACACACACACACTCGGGACCGTGGCATCTGGCGCTTCATCTGGAAGCTGCCATGACTGACAGAGCATGAGGTGGACGGGTGCATCCAAGGGGAAAGCGGTCAGCAGACACTGTTACCACACTGTTAACACGACACCACATGTCCAGTCCACTCAGAAAGGGACTGTGGGACTAGACCATTGTTAAAGGAAGGTCATGATACAAGTTCCACTACACCAGAAGAAATCAATATCCAACTATCATTGAACAACTTTTTTTCCACTTGAAGGCGATGATTTGAAGTAGGCTGTTTGATCAGAAAGGTAATGGTCAGATTGAAATACCATTAGACAGATAAACCTGTGACATTCAAACCCCAAGAACTGGAGAGATATGACCCAGGACAAAAACAGCTTGATGACAGCTTTGCACACGTTTGGCATTCTCTCAACCAGTTTCACCTGAAATGCTTTTCCAACAGTCTTGAAGGAGTTCCCACATATGCTGAGCACTTGTTGGTCAAATAGCCCTTACACAGCCTGGAGGTGTGTTGGGTCATTGTCCTGTTGAAAAACAAATTATCGTCCCACTAAGCACAAACCAGATGGGATGGTGTATTGCTGCTGAATGCTGTGGTAGCCATGCTGGTTAAATAAATCACTGACAGTGTCACCAGGAAAGCACCCCCACACCATCACACCTCCTCCTCCATGCTTCACGGTGGGAACCACAAATGCAGAGATCATCCATTCTCCTACTCTGCGTCTCACAAAGACACAGCAGTTGGAACCAAAAATCTTGCTTTTGGACTTATCAGACCAAATGACAGAATTCCAACGGTCTAATGTCCATTGCTCGTGTTTCTTGGCCCAAGTAAGACTTTTCTTCTTATTGGTGTCCTTTAGTAGTGGTTTCTTTGTAGCAATTCGACCATGAAGGCCTGATTCATGCTGTCTCTTCTGAACAGTTGATGTTGAGATGTGTCTGTTACTTGAACTCTGAAGCATTTATTTGGAGCATTTATTTGCAATTTCTGAGGTGCAGTTAACTCTAATGGACCTATCCTCTGCAGCAGAGGTAACACTGGGTCTTCCTTTCCTGTGGCGGTCTTCACGAGAGCCAGTTTCATCACAGCGCTGGATGGTTTTTGCAACTGCACTTGAAGAAACTTTCAAAGTTCTTGACGTTTTTTAAAGTAATTAAAGTAACAACTAATTCGAGCTGTTCTTGCCATAATATGGACTTGGTCTTTTACCAACTAGGGCTATCTTCTGTGTACTACCCCTACCTTGAAATTCCACAAATTAACATGTGGTAAACTTTTTTGGTAAACTACATGATTCCATGTGTTATTTCATAGTGCTGATGTCTTCACTATTATTCTACAATGTAGAAAATAGTACAAATAAAGAAAAAGCCTGGAATGAGTAGATGTGTCCAAACTTTTGACTGGTACTGTACATACATTTGAAACATTAACATGTAGTGTCTCTCCTTCTCTCTTTCTTTCTCTCTCTCGGAGGACCTGAGCCCTAGGACCATGCCCCAGGACTACCTGACATGATGACTCCTTGCTGTCCCCAGTCCACCTGGCCGTGCTGCTGCGCCAGTTTCAACTGTTCAGCCTTATTATTATTCGACCATGCTGGTCATTTATGAACATTTGAACATCTTGGCCATGTTCTGTTATAATCTCCACCCGGCACAGCCAGAAGAGGACTGGCCACCCCACATAGCCTGGTCCCTCTCTAGGTTTCTTCCTAGGTTTTGGCCTTTCTAGGGAGTTTTTTCCTAGCCACCGTGCTTCTACATCTGCATTGCTTGCTGTTTGGGGTTTTAGGCTGGGTTTCTGTACAGCACTTTGAGATATCAGCTGATGTACGAAGGGCTATATAAATACATTTGATTTGATTTGATTTTAACAGACAGAGCAGAACAGACAGAATAGATGGAACATAACAGACAGAACAGTACAGATGGAATATACAGAACAGTACAGACAGCACAGACATAACTGGGCAGACAGAACAGACAGAGCAGTACAGACAGAACAGGTAGCACTGACAGAACAGAACAGACAAAACTGACAGAACAAAACAGACATACCAGACAGAACAGACTGACCAGACAGAACAGAACAGACAAAACTGAGAGAACATAACAAAACAGACAGAACAGACAGACCAGACAGAACAGACTGACCAGACAGAACAGAACAGACAAAACTGAGAGAACATAACAAAACAGACAGAACAGACAGACCAGACAGAACAGACAGAACAGAACAGACAGAGCAGAACAGACAGAACAGACAGAACAGAACAGACAGACCAGACAGAACAGAACAGACAGAACAGAACATACATACCAGACAGAACAGAACTGCAGGTAGGCTAGCTGTTAAGAGTGTTGAACCAGTAACCGAAAGGTTGTTTGTTTGAATCCTTGAGATGACTAGGTGACAAATCTGTTGATGTGCCCCTGAGCAAGGCACTTAACCCTAACTGCTCCTGTAAGTCACTATGGATAAGCATGTCTGCTAAATGACTCAAATTTAAACAGACAGCAGAGGACGGTTGGCAGGGCTGTGTGTTCCTGTAGGGATCTCGCCAACTGGGGGAGTTATTGCCTGGTGAATCTGTCCCTGAAGCCATTTTGGATCTAGCCCTCACTCTCCAGGAGCTGTGACTTGCCTTTCATGGGCAATCTGACATGCGTGCTGCACAGCTCCAGACTGCAACAGTCAGACACACCGGGGACGTAATGTGTCAGACTACATTTGAAAGGTGGCAAGATTGTTGAAAATATATGCACTATGAATGTGATCCTAATAACAATGTTAATCTATCATTTGCAATGAGCTTTTAAAACAGGACAATTTAGAACCAGGTGAGAGGTATACTGTACATACTGGTATGAAATACTAAATCAGAGGATTTCCTTGATGTCAGCAACACCATCTATAAGCCCTGCACTTTCACTACCCAATCATCAGTCCCAATACCACATCATTTGACCATTGGAAACCCATAAAACCAACCTAGACAACGTGTATGGTTTTGTTCACCCTGTAATATTCACCTTTAAACAAACATAGCGTTCTGTGCTGTTTCGAGAAATGAGGTATGCCCCCTCACCTAAAGATTAGCAGGAAAACGTCAGAAATGCAGAGAACGACTGACTACAGACAAAAAAATAAAAAATTCTCAATTGAATGCAGCTGGATAATAATTGGTGTGATTGTGAGAGTTGTTGGACAACTGAACGGAGAGCTGAATGTGCTTCAAATCTGGTCGTTTACTCAGAGCTGAATGTGCTTCAAATCTGGTCGTTTACTCAGAGCTGAATGTGCTTCAAATCTGGTCGTTTACTCAGAGCTGAATGTGCTTCAAATCTGGTCGTTTACTCAGAGCTGAATGTGCTTCAAATCTGGTCGTTTACTCAGAGCTGAATGTGCTTCAAATCTGGTCGTTTACTCAGAGCTGAATGTGCTTCAAATCTGGTTGTTTACTAAGAGCTGAATGTGCTTCAAATCTGGTCGTTTCCTCAGAGCTGAATGTGCTTCAAATCTGGTCGTTTACTCAGAGCTGAATGTGCTTCAAATCTGGTCGGTTCCTCAGAGCATGAATGTGCTTCAAATCTGGTCGTTTATTCAGAGCTGAATGTGCTTCAAATCTGGTCGTTTACTCAGAGCTGAATGTGCTTCAAATTTGGTCGTTTACTCAGAGCTGAATGTGCTTCAAATCTGGTCGTTTACTCAGAGCTGAATGTGCTTCAAATCTGGTCGTTTATTCAGAGCTGAATGTGCTTCAAATCTGGTCGTTTACTCAGAGCTGAATGTGCTTCAAATCTGGTCGTTTATTCAGAGCTGAATGTGCTTCAAATCTGGTTGTTTATTCAGAGCTGAATGTGCTTCAAATCTGGTCGTTTACTCAGAGCTGAATGTGCTTCAAATCTGGTCGTTTACTCAGAGCTGAATGTGCTTCAAATCTGGTCGTTTATTCAGAGCTGAATGTGCTTCAAATCTGGTTGTTTCCTCAGAGCTGAATGTGCTTCAAATCTGGTCGTTTATTCAGAGCTGAATGTGCTTCAAATCTGGTCGTTTCCTCAGATACTGAAATTGATTCATTTTAAGCTTTTGCATTTGAAGACTCTACATGTTTCATTGTCGTTGACTTTTAAAGAGAAATGTAACGGTTGCTAGACAGGATTGTACTGTAACTAGGTCCTAAAAATGAGAAGAATGGATTTGATGTAAAATGTGTGTTTTTTAAATATTTTTTACACGTTACAAAGGATGTTGATCTTCATCATTGTTTCTGCAGGAAAATTACTATTGAGCTAGTCAGCAGCTTGAGGTCAGTCAGTGGCACAGACTGACCTCCAGTAAACTGGAATTAAAGCCAGTAGGTCAGTGGCACAGACTGACCTCCAGTAAACTGGAATTAAAGCCAGTAGGTCAGTGGCACAGACTGACCTCCAGTAAACTGGAATTAAAGCCAGTAGGTCAGTGGCACAGACTGACCTCCAGTAAACTGGAATTAAAGCCAGTAGGTCAGTGGCACAGACTGACCTCCAGTAAACTGGAATTCAAGCCAGTAGGTCAGTGGCACAGACTGACCTCCAGTAAACTGGAATTAAAGCCAGTAGGTCAGTGGCACAGACTGACCTCCAGTAAACTGGAATTAAAGCCAGTAGGTCAGTGGCACAGGCTAACCTCCAGTAAACTTGAATTCAAGCCAGTAGGTCAGTGGCACAGGCTAACCTCCAGTAAACTTGAATTCAAGCCAGTAGGTCAGTGGCACAGGCTGACCTCCAGTAAACTGGAATTAAAGCCAGTAGGTCAGTGGCACAGACTGACCTCCAGTAAACTGGAATTAAAGCCAGTAGGTCAGTGGCACAGACTGACCTCCAGTAAACTGGAATTAAAGCCAGTAGGTCAGTAGCACAGGCTAACCTCCAGTAAACTTGAATTCAAGCCAGTAGGTCAGTTGCACAGGCTGACCTCCAGTAAACTGGAATTCAAGCCAGGATGTCAGTGGCACAGATGGAACTATCCAAGCAGAAGATACATATCCTTCAAATGTTGATATTTAGTTGCGTGACAACCAATCGATATCACTTTTGAAATACAATAAATAACTTATTAACTTGTTGACAAGTTAACAAATGATATATTGGATTCACGTCTCCAACTCATACAAAAATAATAGTTAAAGAATGGGATTAAGCCAGTGTCTCAGATGGAACTATTCAAGTAATAGGCTACATCTCCTTTAAATGTTGATATTTGGTTGTGTTGTCAACCAAACACAACTTAAGAAAATCTAATTGTATTTGTCCCATGTGCGGAATAGAACCAACAAAGCAGTTCAAGAAATAGAGTTACGACATGCTTAATAAAATAAAAAATAAAAAGTAACACAATAAAATAACAATAAGGAGGCTATGTACAAGTCTCTTCTTCTTATTGGTGTCCTTTAGTAGTGTTTTTTTTGCTGCAATTCGACCAAGAAGGTCTGATTCACTCAATCTCCTCTGAACAGTTGATGTTGAGATGTTTTCTGTTACTTGAATCTTGTGAAGCATTTATTTGGGCTGCAATTTCTGAGGTGCAGTTAACTCTAATGAACTTATCCTCTGCAGCAGAGGTAACTCTGGGTCTTCCTTTCATGTGGCGCTCCTCATGAGAGACAGGTAACTCTAATGAACTTATCCTCTGCAGCAGAGATAACTCTGGGTCTTCCTTTCATGTGGCGCTCCTCATGAGAGACAGGTAACTCTAATGAACTTATCCTCTGCAGCAGAGGTAACTCTGGGTCTTCCTTTCATGTGGCGCTCCTCATGAGAGCCAGTTTCATCATAGCGCTTGATGTTTTTTGCAAAGTTCTTGATATTTTTCAGATTGACTGACCTTCATGTCTTAAAGTTATGATGGATTGTATTTCTCTTTGCTTATTTGAGCTATTCTTGGCTATCTTCTGTATACTACCCCTACCTTGTCACAACACAACTGAATGGCCCAAACGCATTAAGAAGGAAAGAAATTCCACAAATGAACTTCTAACATGGCACGCCTGTTAATTGAAATGCATTCCAGGTGACTCCCTCATGAAGCTGGTTGAGAGAATGCCAAGAGTGTGCAAAGCTGTCATCAAGGCAAAGGGTGGCTACTTTGAAGAATCTCAAACATAAAATATATTTTGATTTGTTTAACACTTTTTGGAGACTACTGTACATGATCCCATACGTGTTA
Source organism: Oncorhynchus mykiss (assembly GCF_057628025.1). NCBI lineage: Eukaryota > Metazoa > Chordata > Actinopteri > Salmoniformes > Salmonidae > Oncorhynchus > Oncorhynchus mykiss. The sequence goes on from NC_143031.1 coordinate 11,395,610, forward strand.
TTTCATAGTTTTGATGTCTTCACTATTATTCTACAATGTAGAAAATAGTACAAATATAGAAAATCCCTGAAATGAGTAGGTGTGTCCAAACTTTCGACTGGTACTGTAGGTCCTGGAAGACATGGAGCTTGGTCCCAGTGATGTACTGGGCTGTACACAGTACTCCCTGTAGCTCTTTACGGTCGGATGCCGAGCAGTTGCCATACCAGGCAGTGATGCAACCTATCAAGATGCTCTCGATGGTGCAGCTGTAGATTTTTTTGAGGTTCTGGAGACCAATGCCATATCATTTCAATCTCCTGGGGAGGAAAAGGTGTTTTCATGCCCTCTTCACGACTGTCTTGGTGTGTTTGGACCATGATAGTTTGTTGGTGATGTGGACACCAAGGAACTTGAAACTCTCGACCCGCTCCACTACAGCCCCGTCTATGTTAATAGGGCCTGTTTGGCCTGCCTTTTCCTGTAGTCCACAATCATCTCCTTTGTCTTGCTCACATTGAGGGAAAGGTTGTCCTGGCACCACACTACCAGTTCTCTGACCGCCTCCCTATAAACTCATGTCTCATCTTTGTCTGTGATCAGGCCTACCACTGTTGAGTCGTCAGCAAACTTAATGATGGTGTTGGAGTCGTGCTTGGCCATGCATTCGTGGGTGAACAGAGAGTACAGGAGGGGACTAAGCACGCACCCCTGAGGGGCCCCGGTGTTGAGGATCAGGGTGGCAGATGTGTTGGCCCACCTGGGGGCGGCCCGTCAGGAAGTCCAAGATCCAGTTGCAGAGGGAGGTGTTTAGTTTAGTGATGAGCTTGGTGGGCACTATGGTGTTGAACGCTGAGCTGTAGTCAAGGTAGTCAGTATGCAAATTGGAGTGGGTCTAGGGTTTCTGGGTTGATGGTGTTGATGTGAGCCATGGCCAGCCTTTCAAAGCACTTCATGTCTACCGACGTGAGTGCTACGGGGAGGTATTCATTTAGCCAGGTTACCTTCCCTTTCTTGGGCACAGGGACTATGATGGTATGAATGAAACATATTGATATTTCAGACTCGGTCAGGGAGGTCCTAGTGCCAGAACCAAGTCTAGGTCCAAGAGGCTTCTACCCCCAAACCATATAACTCCTGAACAGCTAATCAAATGACAACCCAGACTATTTGCATTGCCCCCCCCACACCCTCTTCTACGCTGTTGCTACTTTTTGTTATTATCTATGCATAGTCACTTTAATAACGGTACCTATATGTACTATTACCTCAATTACCTCGACACCGGTGCCCCTGCACATTGACTCTGTACCGGTACCCTCTGTATATAGCCCCGCTATTGTAATTTACTGCTGCTCTTTAATGATTTGTTATTCTGAGCTCTTACTTTTTTGACGAGGTATTTTCTTTAAAGGGCTTGTAAGCAAGCATTTCACTGTAAGGTCTTTCACTTGTAAGGCCTGTTGCTTTCGGCGCATGTGACGAATAACATTTGATTTGATCTGATTCGAGTACAGGACATCAATAAGCTGCTCCTAAACATTTTAAAGCTGCATCAGGAAATGTAGTCTATCATAGTTCATGTGGGATTCAATGACATTATGAAGGGCAGCTCAGAACAGCTGAAGATGGATTTTAAAGAACTGATTGGGTCTCCGCTTGACACCAACAAACACCCCATAATATCTGGCCCTGTGACCTCCCAAAATCGTGGCATTGAACGTTTCAGCAGACTTTTATCCCTCCATAATTGGCTACGAGACTATTGCATCTCTGTGGGTGTAACATTTAATTAACATTTTGATGCCTTCTGGAAACAAAGCTCATTTTACAAGGAGGATGGGATCCACCCAAATCATTTGTGTTCCTATATCCTTTCACAGCATCATAAGGCTGCATGGAGACAATATCTTATCAATGACCCAAGCCCAGCTCTGTTCTGCTATTAGATGAAGGACAGGGATAACACATTAATCTGGTGTATAAATAAAAGCACAACCAACTCCAATGGAAAAACAATTTCAGATTTTTGGTTTTGTTGTCACCAAAATATCTATCACTGCGTATTCAACTATTTACAGTGCCTTGCGAAAGTATTCGGCCCCCTTGAACTTTGCGACCTTTTGCCACATTTCAGGCTTCAAACATAAAGATATAAAACTGTATTTTTTTGTGAAGAATCAACAACAAGTGGGACACAATCATGAAGTGGAACGACATTTATTGGATATTTCAAACTTTTTTAACAAATCAAAAACTGAAAAATTGGGCGTGCAAAATTAAGTTAATACCCCCTTAAGTTAATACTTTGTAGCGCCACCTTTTGCTGCGATTACAGCTGTAAGTCGCTTGGGGTATGTCTCTATCAGTTTTGCACATCAAGAGACTGAAATTGTGTCCCATTCCTCCTTGCAAAACAGCTCGAGCTCAGTGAGGTTGGATGGAGAGCATTTGTGAACAGCAGTTTTCAGTTCTTTCCACAGATTCTCGATTGGATTCAGGTCTGGACTTTGACTTGGCCATTCTAACACCTGGATATGTTTATTTTTGAACCATTCCATTGTAGATTTTGCTTTATGTTTTGGATCATTGTCTTGTTGGAAGACAAATCTCCGTCCCAGTCTCAGGTCTTTTGCAGACTCCATCATTCTTCCAGAATGGTCCTGTATTTGGCTCCATCCATCTTCCCATCAATTTTAACCATCTTCCCTGTCCCTGCTGAAGAAAAGCAGGCCCAAACCATGATGCTGCCACCACCATGTTTGACAGTGGGGATGGTGTGTTCAGCTGTGTTGCTTTTACGCCAAACATAGCGTTTTGCATTGTTGCCAAAAAGTTCAATTTTGGTTTCATCTGACCAGAGCACCTTCTTCCACATGTTTGGTGTGTCTCCCAGGTGGCTTGTGGCAAACTTTAAACGACACTTTTTATGGATATCTTTAAGAAATGGCTTTCTTCTTGCCACTCTTCAATAAAGGCCAGATTTGTGTCTGATTGTTCTCCTATGGACAGTGTCTCCCACCTCAGCTGTAGATCTCTGCAGTTCATCCAGAGTGATCATGGGCCTCTTGGCTGCATCTCTGATCAGTCTTCTCCTTGTATGAGCTGAAAGTTTAGAGGGACGGCCAGGTCTTGGTAGATTTGCAGTGGTCTGATACTCCTTCTATTTCAATATTATCGCTTGCACAGTGCTCCTTGGGATGTTTAAAGCTTGGGAAATATTTTTGTATCCAAATCCGGCTTTAAACTTCTTCACAACAGTATCTCGGACCTGCCTGGTGTGTTCCTTGTTCTTCGTGATGCTCTCTGCGCTTTTAACAGACCTCTGAGACTATCACAGTGCAGGTGCATTTATACGGAGACTTGATTACACACAGGTGGATTGTATTTATCATCATTAGTCATTTAGGTCAACATTGGATCATTCAGAGATCCTCACTGAACTTCTGGAGAGAGTTTGCTGCACTGAAAGTAAAGGGGCTGAATAATTTTGCACGCCCAATTTTTCAGTTTTTGATTTGTTATAAAAATTTGAAATATCCAATAAATGTCGTTCCACTTCATGATTGTGTCCCACTTGTTGTTGATTCTTTACAAAAAAATACAGTTTTATATCTTTATGTTTGAAGCCTGAAATGTGGCAAAAGGTCGCAAAGTTCAAGGGGGCCGAATACTTTCGCAAGGCACTGTAAAAGCACAACAATGTTCAAATTGGAATACAATGTCAGATATTTTGTTTATTTATACAACAGATAGCATAACCATCACGGTTGACAACTTCCCAGTGTCCCCCTCCCAGAGTGCATAGAACCTTGACGTAACCCTGGACAGCATCCTGTCATTCTCTGCAAACATCAAAGCAGTGACTCGCTCCTGCAGGTTCATCATGCTCTACAAGATCCGTAGAAGATGCCTGGGGTTGACCTTGCCCTTTCTAACATCTGGTGTCAGACTCTAGTTACTACGTCTCAAATGGTACACCATTCAGGTGTAGCTCTGATCAAAAGTAGTGCACTATATAGGGAATTGGGTACCATTTGGAATGCACACTGACTCTCACTGCAGTGCCAGTTTCTATTTCAATGCAATCCAGTCAATAGCTGGTAAACATAATCTTAGTGTGTTGTTCAGCTCAATACAACACATCATACTTTCATGGACAGAGATAGAGACTGACAAAAATATAAGGTGTAAGAGTTACTGCCAGAGCCGTGAAAAGACTGTTATTGACCGCAACTGCGAGTGTATCAACCTGTGGCCGCAGGGCCATTCAAGGAGACTTATAATTATTAAACGGTCCGTTTATTTTTTCCTCTCAGATCATCTCGGCTACCCTTGCTGCTAGGTGAGGAGTCGGGAGCTGTGAATGAATGAATGTTTGGCAACAGCAACATAATAACCAGCAGGACCTTGTATAGCAGAAGGTCCTCTACCACCCTCTGAGCGCCCATCAACGTTCCTGAAAATATATTGCTGTAGTTTTATCACCTGAATACGTCTCAGAACAAGTTGGTTCAGGCATTTGATTCAGCTCCCACCAATCGATTCAACTCCCCCAATCTGGTGTGATGGTTAGAAGAGCAGCACAGGGAGTGATTGAAAAGTCAGTCAACCTAACTCTGGCCAGCTGTGCTTAGGTCGACTCTCCACCTTAATGAGGTATAGAGTCCATATAGCAGCTATTAAGATTTCAGTTGTCGTTAGGATGAGAGTTTCAGTATCTGTACCAGCCTTGTGTGGCTTGCCAATAACAGAATCGATGTTGCTACTCTAAATTCACTAACACTGACGAGACCATGGCTTGAGTTGTGTCCAATTATGAAATTAAGTACATTCTGGGGATACAGGGTTCTGATCCGACACAGACACAGTCATTTAGCCACTGTTCTTGAGAGAAGGTTATCTCTGTCGAGAAAACACAATCAAATAAACTATCAATTGGCAATCAATCAAAGGGGCCAAGCAGTAACGATCATTACTCATCATAATGCTAATTCAGGATGTGTGATTCATGCTAAATCAAAAAGGACTGTGATAGAGGAACATCATAATGGAACATCACTGGATCCTGAGTTACGCATTTACCCAAAATAGGTTTTTATTATCAACCACAGGTCGATACAAAGCTACAAGTAAAATATAAGCATAGGGGTATGGATTCTCTGAGTGAGGGACATCATCACACCATTGTGACATTAAACCTGGAGCAGAAGAAGTACAAAATGGTATGAGAACAGTGCATGAACCAACAACTAGAATGAAAATACGACAACATCTTGTCTATAAAATATACTGAACAAAAATATAAACACAACATGTGAAGTGTTGGTCCCATGTTTCATGAGCTGAAATAAAATATCCCAGAAATGTTTCATAATGTGTACACAAACATCTTATTTCTCTCAAACGTTGTGCACAAATTTGTTTACATCCCTGTTAGTGAGCATTTCTCCTTTGCCAAGATAATCCATCCACAAAATATGTGTGGCATATCAAGAAGCTGATTAAACAGCATGATCATTACACAGGTGCACCTTGTGCTAGGGACAATAAAAGGCCACTCTAAAATGTGCAGTTTTGTTAAACAACACAATGCCACAGATGTCTCATGTTTTGAGGGAGCAGACCACGTGTAACCACGCCAACCCAAGACCTCCACATCCAGCTACTTTACCTGCGGGATCGTCTGAGACGAGCCACCCGGACAGCTGATGTAACTGTTGGTTTGCACAACCTGTCAGAAACCGTCTCAGGGAAGCTCATCTGCATCATTGTTGTCCTGCAGTTCGGCGTCGTAACCGACTTTAGTGGGAAAATGCTCTCCTTCAATGGCCACTGGCATGCTGGAGAAATGTGCTCTTCACGGATGAATCCAGGTTCCAACTATACTGGCCAGATGGCAGCATGTATGGCATTTTATGCGCGAGTGGTTTGCTGATGAGTGCCCCATGGTGGCGGAAAGGTTATGGTATGGCCAGGCATAAGCTACTGGAAATGAACACAGTTGCATTTTATCGAAGGCAATTTCAATGCACAGAGATACCGTGACGAGATCCTGAGGCCCGTTGTTGTGCCATTCATCCGCCGCCATCACCTCATGTTTCAGCATGATAATGCACGGCCCCATGTCACAAGGATCTCTACACAATTCTTGGAAGCTGAAAATAAATTATTCCATGGCCTGCATACTCACCAGACAGGTCACCAATTGAGCATGTTTGGGATGCTCTGGATCAACGTATATGACAGCATGTTTCAGCTCCCAATAATATCCAGCAACTTTGCACAGCCATTGAAGAGGAGTGGGATAACATTCCACAAGACACAATCAGCAGCCGGATCAACTCTATGCGAAGGAGATGTGTAGCAATGCATGAGCCAGAAACTGATTGATGTTCTGATCCATAAAGACAAAAGAAACACCATTGAATCACTATGAATAAAGGTGATCAGTTCCCGTCATCTTTGGAGCAAGGCTTGGTGTTATGAGGTGTTGTGATGGATAACTTCTAAAAGTCTCCCCTTCAATAGTAGGCCGTCATTGTAAATAATAATTTGTTCTTAACTGACTTGACTAGCTAAATAAACATAATAAAACATAAAATAAGCATTACTCCGAGAGCTCTTAATGGGAGATAAATATCTGGGGCAGGAATAGATAGAATAATATATTAGGAAATACACAAAAATCTTTGAACTCTCGGTTCATAGTAATTTCAGTACTTTTACTCTTTACTCATTTGTATTAAACAGTGGGTTTGATGTGTCATTGTACAATTAGAAATTCAGGTCTCGTACTTTTAGCGATGTCACATGTTGAACAATGCTGAACATTATGTTGAATTGACCTTAACCAAGTTTAGGTTTTCTCCCTCAAAAAAACATCTCGGGGGGATACCATGTGACCTAGCAGGACTATAAAAGTACTGCTGCCCTCGTTCTCTTAACTCTGGACCCCAAAGAGGGAGAATAACCTCCATCTCCAGTAGGCTGACCGAGAACTGGTAACTGGAAAGTTAGGGAAAATATACCTTTTAGGGAATAGTACCTGTAATTACGGTACAGAAATGTCCATGCACTAAACAGACTCAGAAGAAGACAAAATACCTTAAAGAGCCAGTGTAGCTTGGTACACTTCAGCTAACCTTCTTCAAGGACAAAGAGATAGTGTAGCATAGCCTGAACGGTACACTTCAGATAAACTTCTTCCAGGACAGAAGGAGAAAACAATTAGAGCACAGCCTATGTAAGTCAAGCAAAGAGCCAACAGAGAAGAGCAACAAAGATAAGGACACCAACTCCGGATCTTGTTTCTTTTTTTTGTTGAATTTTTATCCCCTTTTCTCCCCAATTTTGTGGTATCCAATTGTTGTAGTAGCTATCTTGTCTCATCGCTACAACTCCCGTACGGGCTCGGGAGAGACGAAGGTTGAAAGTCATGCGTCCTCCGATACACAACCCAACCAGCCGCACTGCTTCTTAACACAGCGCGCATCCAACCCGGAAGCCAGCCGCACCAATGGCGCACTGCGGCCGGCCCGCCACAGGAGTCGCTGGTGCGCGATGAGACAAGGACATCCCCACCGACCAAGCCCTCCCTAACCCGGACGACGCTAGGCCAATTGTGCGTCGCCCCACGGACCTCCCGGCCGCGGCCGGTTACGACAGAGCCTGGGCGCAAACCCAGGGACTCTGATGGCACAGCTGGCGCTGCAGTACAGCGCCCTTAACCACTGCGCCACCCGGGAGGCCGAGGACCTTGCTTCTTATGTTGGATCCCGCAACGCAGTTTGCATCAGTTGCTGGGACTGCTTGTATCTTTCCAGTGATCCTGCCGACCAAGGACGGGTCTGAGGAGCTATTTGACGTCGCAGCTAGCCTAGCTGTTAGCTAGCTGGACATCAAGCTAGCAGCGAGGTGTCCTTGAACGCAGCCCGCAACACGGTTAGCCATTGTGGCTGGGACCGCAGATTGTCCCAAGTTTGTGGCTGTCTACATCCCTGCTGTTTGTTGTTTTCAATCTTCCCTGTAACCTGCCCTGTCTGGAACTGCGAGGAGTAACAGCCTAACATACATTGCTAGGTACCATGACAAAGACCAAAGCCGGCAGGAGTACCGTTGAGGACAGTGCCAGTGGTGTATCACACGTGAAGGATCTTTTAAACAAACAAAAATCAGACTATCTCGAGGGACAATCAAGGCGAAACAACATGGTTGTGGATGGAATTGCATGGAATTGCAGAAGGGAAATGATCTTTGAGAAATTGAAGATGGACCACAGGAAGATTGAGGTGGAGCACGCAGATAGGACTGGAAAACCCACCACCGACCCAGGTGGTCCATGCCGATAGTGGTCAAGTTCCTGAGGTTCAAGGACAAGGTAGCTGTTCTGGAAAGAGTCAAGAACTTGAGCGGAACATATATCTTCCTCAACAAGGACTATCCTGAAGCTGTGCACCAGAAGAGGAAAGAACTGATCCCAGCCATGAAAACTGCCAGAGCACGTGGGGACATTGCGTAAACTACAGGCTCATTGTCCACCCTCACTCCCAGAAGCCTGGAAGGGATGAGAGAGCCAAGCCTATGGGTTCATAGCCTCAACCCCGCAGCACACACACACCAATTGATTAATGGACTGCTGAATGTATATATTTTTTTTTTATCTTGCTTTGTCTGCTCTTTTCAATATTATGTCTATCTCTGATAAGCTACCCAGGAAAGGACTGAAAATAGCCCATATTAATATACATGTAGCCTTAGAAATAAGGTTAATGAAATCAATAACTTGCTAACATCAGATAAAAAAACAAATAACGGAAGAAAAACAGGGTTAGTTAGTGTGGGAGAGGTGGAAAAATTATTGTTAATGATCAATAATGACAAACTTGGCATTAAACACTAGATGGAAAGCTACTGAGGATGGTAGCGGACTCTATAGCCACTCCTACCTGTCATATTTTTAATCTGAGCACAGAGGAAAGTCTTTGTCCTCAGGCCTGGAGTGAAGCCAAAGTAATTCCGCTACCCAAGAGTGGTAAAGCGGCCTTTACTGGTTGTAACCGCAGACCTATAAGCTTGCTGCCAGCTATTAGCAAACTGTTTGAAAAAATTGTGTTTGACCAAATACAATGCAATTTCTCTGTAAAATTAACAACAGACTTTCAGCATGCTTACGGAGAAGGGCTCTCAACATGTACTGCACTGACTGATGATTGCTTGAAATAAATTGATAATAAGAAGATTGTGGGAGCTGTACTGTTAGATTTCAGTGCAGCATTTGATATTATTGACCATAACCTAAGTGCTATGGCTTTTCAACGTCTGCCATATCGTGGATTCAGAGCTATCTATCGAATAGAACTCAAAGGGTTTTCTTTAATGGAAGCGTCTCTAATGTCAAACATGTAAAGTGTGGTGTACCGCAGGGCAGCTCTCTAGGCCATATACTCTTTTCTATTTTTACCAATGACCTGCCACTGGCATTAAACAAAGCATGTGTGTCCATGTATGCTGATGATTCAACCATATACGCACCAGCAACCACAACTAATGAAGTCATTGAAACCCTTAACAAAGAGTTGCAGTCTGTTTTGGAATGGGTGGCCAGTAATAAATTGGTCCTGAACATCTCTAAAACTAAGAGCATTGTATTTGGGACAAATCATTTCTTAAGTGCTAGACCTCAGCTGAATCTGGTAATGAATGGTGTGGCTGTTGAGCCACACCCTTCAGCGGTAATAAATTCATGAACTTCTTTGAGGAAAAGATCATGATCATTAGAAAGCAAATTACGGACTCCTCTTTAAATCTGCGTATTCCTCCAAAGCTCAGTTGTCCTGAGTCTGCACAACTCTGCCAGGACCTAGGATCAAGAGAGACACTCAAGTGTTTTAGTACTATATCTCTTGACACAATGGTGAAAATAATCAAACCTTCATGCTACATACTGGACCCTATTCCAACTAAACTACTTAAAGAGCTGCTTCCTGTGCTTGGCCCTCCTATGTTGAACATAATAAACGGTCTCAATCCAAACTCACTAAAAGTGACAGTAATAAAGCCTCTTGAAAAAGCCAAACCTTGACCCAGAAAATATAAAAAACTATCGGCCTATATCGAATCTTCCATTCCTCTCTAAAAATGTTGAAATAGCTGTTGCGCAGCAACTCACTGCCTTCCTGAAGACAAATAATGTAAACAAAATGCTTCAGTCTGGTTTTAGACCCCATCATAGCACTGAGACTGCACTTGTGAAGGTGGTAAATTGCCTTTTAATGGCGTCAGACCAAGGCTCTGCATCTGTCCTCGTGCTCCTAGACCTTAGTGCTACTTTTGATACCATCGATCACCACATTTTTTTTGAGAGATTGGAAACCCAAATTGGTCTACACGGACAAGTTCTGGCCTGGTTTAGCTCTTATCTGTCGGAAAGATATCAGTTTGTCTCTGTGAATGGTTTGTCCTCTGACAAATCAACTGTAAATTTCAGTGTTCCCAAAGGTTCCGTTTTAGTGCCACTATTGTTTTCACTATATATTTTATCTCATGGGGATGTCATTCGAAAACATAATGTTAACTTTCAATGCTATGCGGATGACACACAGCTGTACATTTCAATGAAACATGGTGAAACCCCAAAATTGCCCTCGCTAGAAGCCTGTGTTTCAGACATAAGGAAGTGGATGGCTGCAAACGTTCTACTTTTAAACTCGGACAAAACAGAGATGCTTGTTCTAGGTCCCAATAAACAAAGAGATCTTCTTTTGAATCTGACAATTAATATTGACTGTTGTACAGTCGTCTCAAATTAAACTGTGAGGACCTCGGCGTTACTCTGGACCCTGATCTCTCTTTTGACGAACATATCAAGACTGTTTCAAGGACAGCTTTTTTCCATCTACGTAACATTGCAAAAATCTGCAACTTTCTGTCCAAAAATGATGCAGAAAAATTAATCCATGCTTTTGTTACTTCTAGGTTAGACTACTGCAATGCTCTACTTTCCGGCTACCCGGATAAAGCACTAAATAAACTTCAGTTAGTGCTAAATACGGCTGCTAGAATCCTGACTAGAACCAAAAAATGTCATCATATTACTCCAGTGCTAGCCTCCCTACATTGGCTTCCTGTTAAGGCAAGGGCTGATTTCAAGGTTTTACTGCTAACCTACAAAGCATTACATGGGCTTGCTCCTACCTATCTTTCCAATTTAATTTTGTATTATGTTTCATGTTTTGTGTAGACCCCAGGAAGAGTAGCTGCTGATTTTGCAAAAGCTAATGAGTTTTCTAATAAAATATCAAAATACCAAATGGAGCAACCTGAAGGAGGAACCACCCAACTCGCCTCTTCAACCCCATTAGGCTAAAGAAATTTGGCATGTCACCTAAAACCCTTACAAACTTTTACAGATGCACAATTGAGAGCATCCTGTCGGGCTGTATCACTGCCTAGTACGACACCTGCACCGCCCACAACCGCAAGGCTCTCCAGAGGGTGGTGCGGTCTGCACAACACATCACCAAGGCAAACTACCTGCCCTCCAGGAAACCTACAGCATCCGATGTCACACCAAAAAAGATCATCATTGCCACATTTCAGGCTTCAAACATAAAGATATAAAACTGTATTTTTTGTGAAGAATCAACAAGAAGTGGGACACAATCATGAAGTGGAACGACATTTATTGGATATTTTAAACTTTTTTAACAAATCAAAAACTGAAAAATTGGGCGTGCAAAATTATTCAGCCCCCTTAAGTTAATACTTTGTAGCGCCACCTTATGCTGCGATTACAGCTGTAAGTCGCTTGGGGTATGTCTCTATCAGTTTTGCACATCGAGAGACTGAAATGTTTTCCCATTCCTCCTTGCAAAAGAGCTCGAGCTCAGTGAGGTTGGATGGAGAGCATTTGTGAACAGCAGTTTTCAGTTCTTTCCACAGATTCTCAATTGGATTCAGGTCTGGACTTTGACTTGGCCATTCTAACACCTGGATATGTTTATTTTTGAACCATTCCATTGTAGATTTTGCTTTATGTTTTGGATCATTGTCTTGTTGGAAGACAAATCTCCGTCCCAGTCTCAGGTCTTTTGCAGACTCCATCAGGTTTTCTTCCAGAATGGTCCTGTATTTGGCTCCATCCATCTTCCCATCAATTTTAACCATCTTCCCTGTCCCTGCTGAAGAAAAGCAGGCCCAAACCATGATGCTGCCACCACCATGTTTGACAGTGGGGATGGTGTGTTCAGGGTGATGAGCTGTGTTGCTTTTACGCCAAACATAACGTTTTGCATTGTTGCCAAAAAGTTCAATTTTGGTTTCATCTGACCAGTACAACCTTCTTCCACATGTTTGGTGTGTCTCCCAGGTGGCTTGTGGCAAACTTTAAACAACACTTTTTATGGATATCTTTAAGAAATGGCTTTCTTCTTGCCACTCTTCCATAAAGGCCAGATTTGTGCAATATACGACTGATTGTTCTCCTATGGACAGAGTCTCCCACCTCAGCTGTAGATCTCTGCAGTTCATCCAGAGTGATCATGGGCCTCTTGGCTGCATCTCTGATCAGTCTTCTCCTTGTATGAGCTGAAAGTTTAGAGGGACGGCCAGGTCTTGGTAGATTTGCAGTGGTCTGATACTCCTTCCATTTCAATATTATCGCTTGCACAGTGCTCCTTGGGATGTTTAAAGCTTGGGAAATATTTTTGTGTCCAAATCCGGCTTTAAACTTCTTCACAACAGTATCTCGGACCTGCCTGGTGTGTTCCTTGTTCTTCATGATGCTCTCTGCGCTTTTAACGGACCTCTGAGACTATCACAGTGCAGGTGCATTTATACGGAGACTTGATTACACACAGGTGGATTGTATTTATCATCATTAGTCATTTAAGTCAACATTGGATCATTCAGAGATCCTCACTGAACTTCTGGAGAGAGTTTGCTGCACTGAAAGTAAAGGGGCTGAATAATTTTGCACGCCCAATTTTTCAGTTTTTGATTTGTTAAAAAAGTTTGAAATATCCAATAAATGTTGTTCAAGGGGGCCGAATACTTTCGCAAGGCACTGTATACAGTAACATAATAGTATTCTGATTAGTACATATACAGTAACATAATAGTATTCTGATTAGTCAGTCCTGATTGAAATGTATACATAATTAGTAATTATTGATAAAAATTCCCTTAACAATTAGGTAGTTGTTGTGGAATTGTTAGATTGCTTGTTAGATATTGCTGCACTGTCGGAACTAGAAGCACAAGCTTTTCGCTACACTCGCAATAACATCAGCTAAGGTGTATGTGACCAATAATATTTGATTTGATTTGAAACGACACAGCCATCTTATTCCTTTGTTCTCCTCCATGCGGTCTGAACATTCTAGAAACCATAACAGACCTAGATCACAGACTGAGTATAATGTAACTTAATGTTCTGGATCTCCAAGGGCCTCATCTATATCTATATCTGTGTAAATTTAACAATAAATATCTGCTTCCGTCATTGAAATAACTACGCACGCACAAAAATATTTATATATATAAAAGTGGCGCACGGGTGTGTCAATGTACATTGTCTGGTGGCTATTTTTCTGAATTGTTCAGCAGTCTAATGGCTTGGGGGTAGAAGCTGTTGAGGAACCTTTTGGTCCTAGACTTGGCGCTCCGGTACGGCTTGCCATGTGGTAGCAGAGAAAACAGTCTATAACTTGGGTGACTGGAGTCTCTGACAATTTTTTGGGCTTTCCTCTGACACCATTTATTTGGGGCGGCAGGTAGCCTAGTTGTTAGAGTGTTGGGCCAGTAATTGAAAGGTTGCTAGATCAAATCCCTGAGCTGACAAGGTAAACATCTGTTGTTCTGAACAAGGCAGTTAACCCACTGTTCCTAGGCCATCATTGTAAATAAGAATTTGTTTTTAACTGACTTGCCTAGTTAAATAAAGGTTAAAAAAATATAAAAAATAGGTCCTGGATGGCAGGAAGCTTGCCCCCAGTGATGTATTGGGCTGTTCGCACTACCCTCTGTAGTGCCTTGCGGTCAGATTCTGAGCAGTTGCCAAACCAGGTGGTGATGCAACTGGTCAGGATACTCTCGATGGTGCAGTTGTAGAACCTTTTGAGGATGTGGCGGCCCATGACAAATCTTTTCAGTCTCCTGAGGGGGAAATGGTTTTGTCGCACCCTCTTCACGTAGTTTTCTAGTTTCTTGGTGACCCGCTCCACTACAGCCCCGTCGATGTTAATGGGGGCCTGTTCGGCCCACCTTTTCTTGTAGTCCACAATAAACTCCTTTGTCTTGCTCACATTGAGGGAGAGGTTGTTGTCCTGGCACCACACTGCCAGTTCTCGGATCTCCTCCCTATAGGCCGTCTCATCGTTGTCGGCAAACTTAATATTGGTGTTGGAGTCGTGTTTGGCCACGCAGTCGTTGGTGAACAGGGAATACAGGAGGGGACTAAGTACACACCCCTGAGGGATCCCAGTGTTAAGGATCAGCTGGCAGACGTGTTGTTGCCTACTCTTACCTTAGTTAGGATCAAGGCAAAGCTGAACGGAGCAAAGTACAGAGAGATCCTTGATGAAAACCTGCTCCAGAGTGCTCAGGTCCTCAGATTAGGGTGAAGGTTCACTTTCCAACATGACAACGACCCTAAGCACACAGCTAAGACAACGCAGGAGCGGTTTCGGGACATGTCACTGAATGACGTTGAGTGTCCCAGCCAGAGCCCGGATCTCTGGAGAGACCTGAAAATAGCTGTGCAGCAACACTCCCCATCCAACTTGACAGAGCTGACAGTCTGAATACTCATGTAAATGTATTTTCTTATTTTATAAATTTGCAAAAAATTCTCAAAACCTGTTTTTGCTTTGTCATTATGGGGTATTGTGTGTAGATTGATAAGGGGAAAATGTGGATAAAGTCAAGGGGTCTGAATACTTTCTGAAGGCACTGTATATGAGAGATGGGACGAATGGTAGCCTATTCTTATAGCCTATCCTAACTTTTTGCAGGCCTATAGGCTATTTCGCAAATATGAAACCATCACAGTCAGAAAAGGTGATGAATTCATTCTGATTATCATTTGAAATGAAACAAATAATGGGAAATGGAAACCTAGTTCAAATACTTTTAGAATGCAAAGATAAAAATAAATAGATTTTTGCTCTTCTCACTAACAGTAAATAATTGCATCTTGTTATTATATTTCGCTACCTGTTTTTTTTTGTCATCAATAAGGGTGTCATCATATAATCCTTATTTACACAAGGTTACGTTACTACTAGGCTACTTCTGTCTTCTAGCAATACAATACTTCAACCACTAAAAACTGTGCGTATTCATGGTCTAACGTTTGTAGGAGGATAAGCACATTCTCACATCAAGTTCAGTTTTAATCAATTCCAACTTTTGTGTGAAAACTGGCACACAAATGTTTTGGTGCGTAGTTTGTGCAAAAATGTATAAATGAGGCCCCAGGTCTTCACTTCTTATCTTTCATTGTATGTCGTATTTCATGATCATTCTCATTTAGTTTGCAAATATTTGGATGAGTGTTATTAAATGTTGATTGTATAAATTGTGTTTTCCTTGTTACTCTTGTAAAGAACTACAATTGATTGTCAAAGAATTTAAACCAGATTAAAGCAATGTATTACTATTGTTCTAATTGTAGTCTTATAGAGTCAAATAACTCATACAGAAAGTCAGTACTTCTTACAAGACCATTTGCCCAATAACTGAACTGGTGCATCGTTACTTTTATAGTATTAAATGTACGTACTACCTTACATACTGAAGACATAAATCAATTTTTTAAATTATATAGCCTATCTGTTTATCTGTAGCCTCACATCAAAGACACATGGCTGGGAACAAGACTGGCAGCCCCTGAACAGAAAGTGTGGGGTTTGTATTGGGTCTAGTCCACAGAGTGCACAGCCTGTCTGTCTGTCAATCCATTATCACGCCTCCTGTTGCCATGGCTCTTAGTCCGCCGACAGAAAAGGAAGTGTCAACAGTCGTCGTGGAGATAAAGAGAAGCTCTCCTGCCTCATACTCCTCCATGCAGAGGCTTATACTGCGGCAGCCAGACAGCCAGCCTCACAGCCAGCCAGACTCACAGCCAGCGCCGTGGCCAGCCAGACAGCCTCATAGCCAGCCAGACAGCCTCACAGCCAGCGCCGTAGCCAGCCAGACAGCCTCATAGCCAGCCAGACAGCCTCACAGCCAGCCTCGCAGCCAGCCAGCCTCACAGCCAGCCTCACAGCCAGCCTCACAGCCAGCCAGCCTCACAGCCAGCGCCGTAGCCAGCCAGACAGCCTCACAGCCAGCCTCGCAGCCACCCAGCCTCACAGCCAGCCAGCCTCAAAGCCAGCGCCGTGGCCAGCCAGACAGCCTCATAGCCACACAGCCAGCCTCACAGCCAGCCAGCCTCACAGCCAGCGCCGTAGCCAGCCAGACAGCCAGCCTCACAGTCAGCCAGCCTCACAGCCAGACAGCCAGCCTCACAGTCAGACAGCCTCATAGCCAGACAGCCAGCCTCACAGCCAGCCAGCCTCACAGCCAACGCCGTAGCCAGCCAGACAGACTCACAGCCAGCCAGACAGCCTCATAGCCAGCCTCACAGCCAACCATTCTCACAGTCAGCCAGTCAGTCTCACAGCCAGCGCCGTTGCCAGCCAGACAGCCTCACAGCCAGCCAGACAGCCTCATAGCCAGCCAGACAGCATCACAGCCAGCCTCGCAGCCAGCCAGCCTCACAGACAGCCAGACAGCCAGCCTCACAGCCAGCCAGCCTCAGAGCCAGCGCCGTTGCCAGCCAGACAGCCTCATAGCCAGCGCCGTTGCCAGCCAGACAGCCTCATAGCCAGCCAGACAGCCTCACAGCCAGCCAGACAGCCAGCACCGTTGCCAGCCAGACAGCCTCATAGCCAGCCAGACAGCCTCACAGCCAGCCAGACAGCCTCATAGCCAGCCAGACAGCCTCACAGCCAGCCTCGCAGCCAGCCAGCTTCACAGACAGCCAGACAGCCTCACAGACAGCCAGCTAGTCAGCGAGCCTCACATTAATAGATGATATGTCTCGTTCCTCTTTGATGCTTTATATGTTATTAAGCTCTCCGGAGAGCCTACGACTTTCTCCAGCTTCACAACCAAGATACAGGAGTGGCAGCTCAACAGATTTACCTAGCGAGAGGGAGAGTTAGTATAGGATTATAACTTGGATGTTTTTGAACGCTCAGCACTATTTTACAGTTGTATATGGTTATTGATTTGACACCCAGTGTTGTGTTATTGTCTCGGTGCTGTATCCATTTTAATGTGAGGAGTAAAGAGTTTGTTTTAAAATACTTGATTATTGTGTTGGGGAAGTAGGTTAGATGCTTCACAGTCTATAACTAAAGCCCAGAGTTTGCTCTGGTCGGGTCACACGGTCAAGATCAAGACGCCCTAGTTTTGATGAGAGCAGAAAGCAAAGTACAGCAAATGGCCTCCATGTGGCACCATGCTGACATTCTAGTTTATTAGCTGACACTGATCTGTTGGATTATCCCTTTCTCCTCTCCCATCTCTCTCGCAGCAGAACAAAGTTTAAGACTTATTTGCTGGTCAATTATGACTTTTTCTCCGTTCTGCCAAGCATATGTTTAAGCTCTCAGCATATCAGAGTCCCATACCATTTTTTTTCCAATTAAGAGGAAGCGGAAGGCTTCCGCTCACTGCATTGTGAATCGTTGAAATGAATTTAATTGAAGGCTATCATCGCATCCTGGAGTGGAGTTCAAATGGAATGTAAACAGTCTTCAGCTGGTCTCCTCTTTTTTTAATGATACTGCTGCTGCTCTACTGATGCTGCTCTACTGATACCTCTCTACTGATGTTTCTCTACTGATACTGCTCTACTGATGCTGCTCTACTGATACTGCTCTACTGATACTGCTCTACTGCTCTACTGATACTGCCCTACTGATACTGCTCTACTGATACTGCTCTACTGATACTGCTCTACTGATGCTGCTCTACTGATACTGCTCTAATTCTCTACTGATACTGACCTACTGATACTGCTCTACTGATGCTATTCTACTGATGATGCTCTACTGATGTTGCTCTACTGATGCTGCTCTACTGATGCTGCTCTACTGATGCTGCTCTACTGATGCTACTCTACTGATACTGC
Source organism: Oncorhynchus mykiss (assembly GCF_057628025.1). NCBI lineage: Eukaryota > Metazoa > Chordata > Actinopteri > Salmoniformes > Salmonidae > Oncorhynchus > Oncorhynchus mykiss. The sequence continues at coordinate 11,413,773 of NC_143031.1, forward strand.
TCTACTGATACTGCTCTACTGATGCTGCTCTACTGATACTGCTCTAATTCTCTACTGATACTGACCTACTGATACTGCTCTACTGATGCTATTCTACTGATGATGCTCTACTGATGTTGCTCTACTGATGCTGCTCTACTGATGCTGCTCTACTGATGCTGCTCTACTGATGCTACTCTACTGATACTGCTCTACTGATACTGCTCTACTGATGCTGCTCTACTGATACTGCTCTAATTCTCTACTGATACTGACCTACTGATACTGCTCTACTGATGCTATTCTACTGATGATGCTCTACTGATGTTGCTCTACTGATACTGCTCTACTGATGCTGCTCTACTGATACTGCTCTACTGCTCTACTGATGCTGCTCTACTGATGCTGCTTTACTGATGCTGCTCTACTGATACTGCTATACTGCTCTACTGATACTGCTCTACTGATGCTGCTCTACTGACCTACTGATGCTGCTCTACTGATACTTCTCTACTGATCTACTGATGCTGCTCTACTGATACTGCTCTACTGATACTGCTCTTCTGATACTGCTCTACTGATACTGCTCTACTCATCTACTGATGCTGCTCTACTGATACTGCTCTACTGATGTTGCTCTACTGATACTGCTCTACTGATACTGCTCTACTGCTCTACTGATACTGCCCTACTGATACTGCTCTACTGATACTGCTCTACTGATCTACTGATACTGCTCTACTGATACTGCTCTACTGATACTGCTCTACTGCTCTACTGATACTGCTCTACTGATACTGTTCTACTGATACTGCGCTACTGATACTGCTCTACTGATATTGCTCTACTGCTCTACTGATGCTGCTCTACTGATACTGCTCTACTGATCTACTGATACTGCTCTACTGCTCTACTGATACTGCTCTACTGATACTGCTCTACTGATGCTGCTCCACTGATACTGCTCTACTGCTCTACTGATCTACTGATACTGCTCTACTGATACTGCTCTACTGATGCTGCTCTACTGATACGGATCTACTGATACTGCTCTACTGATACTGCTCTACTGCTCTACTGATACTGATCTACTGATACTGCTCAACTGATACTGCTCTACTGATCTACTGATACTGCTCTACTGATACTGCTCTACTGATACTGCTCTACTGCTCTACTGATACTGCTCTACTGATACTGTTCTACTGATACTGCGCTACTGATACTGCTCTACTGATATTGCTCTACTGCTCTACTGATGCTGCTCTACTGATACTGCTCTACTGATCTACTGATACTGCTCTACTGCTCTACTGATACTGCTCTACTGATACTGCTCTACTGATGCTGCTCCACTGATACTGCTCTACTGCTCTACTGATCTACTGATACTGCTCTACTGATACTGCTCTACTGATGCTGCTCTACTGATACGGATCTACTGATACTGCTCTACTGATACTGCTCTACTGCTCTACTGATACTGATCTACTGATACTGCTCGACTGATACTGCTCTACTGCTATACTGATGCTGCTCTACTGATACTGCTGTACTGATGCTGCTCTACTGATCTACTGATACTGCTCGACTGATACTGCTCTACTGCTATACTGATGCTGCTCTACTGATACTGCTGTACTGCTGCTGATCTACTGCTTCTCTACTAGTGCTCTACTGCTCTACTAATAATGCTCTACTGATACTGCTCTACTGATCTACTGATACTTCTCTACTGCTCTACTGATGCTATTCTACTGATACTGCTCTACAGACCTACTGATACTGCTCTACTGATACTGCTCTACTGCTCTACTGATGCTGCTCTACTGATACTGCTCTACTGCTCTACTGATACTGCTCTACTGCTCTACTGACACTGCTCTACTGATACTGCTCTACTGATACTGCTCTACTGATACTGCTCTTCTGCTGCTCTACTGATACTGCTCTACTGATACTGCTCTACTGATACTGCTCTACTGATACTGTTCTACTGATACTGCTCTACTGCTATACTGATGCTGCTCTACTGATACTGCTCTACTGATACTGCTCTACTGCTCTACTGATACTGCTCTACCAATACTGCTCTACTGATACTGCTCTACTGATACTGTTCTACTGATACTGCTCTACTAATACTGCTCTACTGCTCTACTGATACTGCTCTACTGATACTGCTCTACTAATACTGCTCTACTGATCTACTGATACTGCTCTACTGATACTGCTCTACTGCTCTACTGATACTGCTCTACAGCTCTACTGATGCTGCTCTACTGATACTGCTCTACTGCTCTACTGATACTGCTCTACTGCTCTACTGATACTGCTCTACTGATACTACTCTACTGATCTACTGATACTGCTCTACTGATACTGCTCTACTGCTCTACTGATACTGCTCTACTGATACTACTCTACTGATACTGCTCTACTGATACTTCTCTACTGCTCTACTGATACTGCCTACTGCTCTACTGATACTACTCTACTTATACTGCTCTACTGATACTGCTCTACTGCTCTACTGATACTGCTCTACTGATACTACTCTACTGATACTGCTCTACTGATACTTCTCTACTGCTCTACTGATACTGCCTACTGCTCTACTGATACTACTGTACTGATACTGCTCTACTGATACTGCTCTACTGATCTACTGATACTGCTCTACTGATACTGCTCTACTGATACTGCTCTACTGCTGCTCTACTGCTGCTCTACTAGTGCTCTACTGCTGCGTGTAGAGGGGGTACTAATGAGTCCTTTTCAACCGCGCACTCCTCTCTCTCCCTCTCGCTCTCACTATGGATATTTTTCATTTGGGCAAAAGTCTGTCCTCTCTCCTCCGTGACCCGAAAGTGGTGGAGGGGTCAAGGAGTGTGTACATTCGTTAGTAGGCAAATGGAAGATGGTCCTCCCCTCCTCGATAGCCTCCTTTTGCAGAGTCCTTCGCCAAAGTTTTGAAATCTGCCGCACCCCCTTTGAATCAACTTTTGTTATATTGATACTATTGATAGTGTCTGATATACATAATACTAGAAACCGGTTGGGGGGGGGGGGTTTACATCTTAGTTATTTAAATTTTGATTTCCCCTTTATTTAACCAGAGTTACACATGAAATAAGCAAACGTACAGTTAATAACACAATTGAAAGAATAAAAAATAAATAAAAGTCTATATACAGTGTGTGCAAATGGCGTAAGGCAATAGTAGTGAATAATTACAATTTAACACTTAGTAGATGCTCATATCCAGAGCGACTTATGAGTCCAGAGTGACTTATAAGTTCAAACATTTTGATACTTTCTCATACTGGTCCCCAGTGGGAATTAAACCCACAACTTTGGCATTGCAAGCACCATGCTCTAACAACTGAGCCAGAGTTCTCCTCTTATCTAGGTCCCAGAGTTTTGCCTAGTCAGGCCATCACATGATCAGGCAAAATGCAGGCCCCTAGCCATAGCTAATGGTTTTCTGTGAATAATATGGTACCTCTATCATGACTTTGAAGAAAGTTGTGCCTTGGATTAATGTGAATCCTTCAGGGTAGGAAACACAGTTCTTCAGTTCAACTCTTTTATCATAATTCAATTAGGTTTGTGTAAACAGTGGGGAGCGAAGCATGGTAGCAAAACAAAACCAGCCGTGCGTGAAGTCACAATTATTAATGTGGAATCTGTTTTGGTCTCTGGAACGGTGGCAAAACGTATTCTCACTCTGCTCAACTTGGTCCCATGTTTTTCATTATTCATTCAAGTTCATCTATGTTTACATTATGTCTTAGGCTATAAATGAGGAAATAAACTATGGCTATGACAGCGTCCTCTATATCCCCTTTTCTAAAATGGAAAGAAATGTGAACAACCAATGCTTAGGTTTAGCATGCACATAACTATGCTGAAACACAATGAATCTCAGTGCAAGTGTTACCTGTTTCTCATCCGGCCAGCCGATACGTCACCAGTTGAGTGGAATGAACTTAGAGAGGATTACACCCACATGATGATTCTCAGCAAGCACAGTAACCAAATCACACAAAAAAAACATCACACACGATTTGAGAGAGAGTGGCAGATTTTCATCTCAAATAATTTAAGTGGTTGTCACTGAAGGAGCGATGGAGCCTGTGCTACCGATCCCATCAGATGGACCAATGACCCCCATTTCACAGGTGTCATCCCCTCTGTCACTTTCATTTTCCCATCTGACCCTCCCGCCTGCCTGTCATATCTAGATCCGGATGAATTTCCATCTCTCCAAAGACATACAGTCCAGTCATTCATTGTGTTGCAGTTGTTCAAAGGAAAAGACATTGATGAGTGTCCATACTTAGGCTAAGGCAATGGTCGAAGCCCGCTTTAGTCAGACAGAATACAGATCACTATTAATGTTTAACATGTTAATATTGGATTGACAATGATGCTAAAGAATGCTCGTATTGCATTTAACATGAACTAACTTCTTCGTCACAGGCCATGGGCTGTGTATGCATGCAGGGAATGGTGCTTGAATCCATGAAAAATGTTGTATCAAGATGCACATTGATTTTCCCTTAGGGTACCGTAGATATGATTAAGTTAGCACTGCACACATTCATGCTAACCGTGTTCAACATTCCACAGATGAAAGCTGGATCTTTCCTTGATCATTTCCATTTAGAATCGCTAGCATAGTGGCGGCTCCCCTGTTCGATCTACTGCTGCCCCCATGACACTATGATCACTTGGCTACATACAGTGCCTTGCGAAAGTATTCGGCCCCCTTGAACTTTGCGACCTTTTGCCACATTTCAGGCTTCAAACATAAAGATATAAAACTGTATTTTTTTGTGAAGAATCAACAACAAGTGGGACACAATCATGAAGTGGAACGACATTTATTGGATATTTCAAACTTTTTTAACAAATCAAAAACTGAAAAATTGGGCGTAGCTGTAACTGTAGCTGATGCCTGCTGGACTGTCCATTAATCACGGTACTCCATTCTGTTTATTTATTTTTTATCTGTCGGCCCCAGCCGCGAACTCAGGCTCTGTGTGTAGTTAATCCGACCCTCTCCACCTAGTCATCGCCATTTTACCTGCTGTTGTTGTGTTAGCTGGTTAGCTGTTGTTGTTGTGTTAGCTGATTAGCTGTTGTTTTAGCTAGCTCTCCCAATCAACACCTGAGATTACTTTATGCCTCGCTGTATGTCTCTCTCAAATGTCAATATGCCTTGTATACTGTTGTTTAGGTTAGTTATCATTGTTTTAGTCTACAATGGACCCCTTAGTTCCACTCTTCATACCTCTGATACCTCCTTTGTCCCACCTCCCACACATGCCGTGACCTCACCCATTACAACCAGCATGTCCAGAGAGACAACCTCTCTTATCATCACCCAGTGCCTGGGCTTACCTCCGCTGTACCCGCACCCCACCATACCCCTGTCTGCGCATTATGCCCTAAATATAGTCTACCACGCCCAGAAATCTGCTCCTTTTATTCTTTATCCCCAACGCTCTAGGCGACCAGTTTTGATAGCCAGGCACCCTCATTTTTTTACTTCTATGATCGAAAATATATCCTCTCTGGGTACAGTTCTGCATGTCAACATCAGAAGCCTCCTCCCTAAGTTTGTTTTACTCACTGCTTTAGCACACTCTGCCAACCCTGATGTCCTTGCTGTGTCTGAATCCTGGCTTGGGAAGGCCACCAAAAATTCTGAGATTTCCATACCCAACTATAGCATTTTCCGTCAAGATAGAACTGCCAAATGGGGAGGAGTTGCAGTCTACTGCAGAGATAGCCTGCAAAGTAATGTCATACTTTCCAGGTCCATACCCAAACAGTTCGAACTTCTAATAAAAAAAATGAATCTCTCCAGAAATAAGTCTCTCACTGTTGCCGCCTGCTACTGACCCCCCTCATCCCCCAGCTGTGCCCTGGACACGATTTGTGAATTGATCGCCCCCCATCTAGCTTCAGAGTTTGTTCTGTTGGGTGACCTAAACTGGGATATGCTTAACACCCCGGCAGTCCTACAATCTAAGCTAGATGCCCTCAATCTCACACAAATCATCAAGGAACCCACCAGGTACAACCCTAAATCTGTAAACAAGGGCACCCTCATAGACGTTATCCTGACCAACTGGCCCTCCAAATACACCTCCGCTGTCTTCAATCAGGATCTCAGCGATCACTGCCTCATTGCCTGTATCCTCTACGGGCCCGCAGTCAAACGACCACCCCTGATCACTGTCAAATGCTCCCTAAAACACTTCTGCGAGCAGGCCTTTCTAATCGACCTGGCCAGGGTATTCTGAAAGAATATTGACCTCATCCCATCAGTTGAGGATGCCTGGTCATTCTTTAAAAGTAACTTCCTCACCATCTTAGATAAGCATGCTCCGTTCAAAAAAATGCAGAACTAAGAACAGAATAGCCCCTGGTTCACTCCAGACCTGACTGCCCTCGACCAGCACAAAAACATTCTGTGGCGGACTGCAATAGCATCGAATAGTCCCCGCGATATGTAACTGTTCAGGGAAGTCAGGAACCAATACACGCAGTCAGTCAGGAAAGCAAAGGCCAGCTTTTTCAAGCAGAAATTTGCATCCTGTAGCTCTAACTCCAAAAAGTTCTGGGACACTGTAAAGTCCATGGAGAACAAGAGCACCTCCTCCCAGCTGCCCACTGCACTGAGGCTAGGTAACACGGTCACCACAGATAAACCCATGAGAATCGGAAACTTCAACAAGCATTTCTCAACGGCTGGCCACGCCTTCCTCCTGGCTACTCCAACCTCGTCCAACAGCTCCACCCCCCCGCAGCTACTCGCCCTAGCCTCCCCAGCTTCTCCTTTACCCAAATCCAGATAGCAGATGTTCTGAAAGAGCTGCAAAACCTGGACCCGCACAAATCAGCTGGGCTTGACAATCTAGAACCTCTATTTCTGAAACTATCCGCCGCCATTGTCGCAACCCCTATTACCAGCCTATTCAACCTCTCTTTCATATCGTCTGAGATCCCCAAGGACTGGAAAGCTGCCGCGGTCATCCCCCTCTTCAAATGGGGAGACACCCTGGACCCAAACTGTTACAGACCTATATCCATCCTGCCCTGCCTAACTAAGGTCTTCGAAAGCCAAGTCAACAAACAGATCACTGACCATCTCGAACCCCACCGTACCTTCTCCGCTGTGCAATCTGGCTTCCGGGCCAGTCATGGGTGCACCACAGCCACGCTCAAGGTACTAAACGATATCATAATCGCCATCGATAAAAGACGTCTTCATCGACCTGGCCAAGGTTTTCGACTCTATTAATCACCATATTCTTATCGGCAGACTCAGTAGCCTCGGTTTTTCTAATGACTGCCTTGCCTGGTTCACCAACTACTTTGCAGACAGAGTTCAGTGTGTCAAATCGGAGGGCATGTTGTCCAGTCCTCTGGCAGTCTCTATGGGGGTGCCACAGGGTTCAATTCTCGGGCCGACTCTTTTCTCTGTATATATCAATAATGTTGCTCTTGCTGCGGGCGATTCCCTGATCCACCTCTACGCAGACGACACCATTCTGTATACTTCTGGCGCTTCCTTGGACACTGTGCTATCTAACCTCCAAACAAGCTTCAACGCCATACAACACTCCTTCCGTGGCCTCCAACTGCTCTTAAACGCTAGTAAAACCAAATGCATGTTTTTCAACCGTTCGCTGCCTGCACCCGCACGCCCAACTAGCATCACCACCCTGGATGGTTCCGATCTAGAATATGTGGACATCTATAAGTACCTAGGTGTCTGGCTAGATTGTAAACTCTCCTTCCAGACTCATATCAAACATCTCCAATCCAAAATCAAATCCAGAATCGGCTTTCTATTTCGCAACAAAGCCTCCTTCACTCACGCCGCCAAACTTACCCTAGTAAAACTGACTATCCTACTGATCCTCGACTTCGGCGATGTCATCTACAAAATAGCTTCCAATACTCTACTCAGCAAACTGGATGCAGTTTATCACAGTGCCATCCGCTTTGTTACTAAAGCACCTTATACCACCCACCACTGCGACCTGTATGCTTTAGTAGGCTGGCCCTCGCTACATATTCGTCGCCAGACCCACTGGCTCCAGGTCATCTACAAGTCCATGCTAGGTAAAGCTCTGCCTTATCTCAGTTCACTGGTCAAGATGGCAACACCCACCCATAGCACGCGCTCCAGCAGGTGTATCTCACTGATCATCACTAAAGCCAAAACCTCATTTGGCCGCCTTTCCTTCCAGTTCTCTGCTGCCTGTGACTGGAACGAAATGCAAAAATCGTTGAAGTTGGAGACTTTTATCTCCCTCACCAACTTTAAACATCTGCTATCTGAGCAGCTAACTGATCGCTGCAGCTGTACATAGTCCATCGGTAAATAGCCCACCCAATTGACCTACCTCATCCCCATACTGTTTTTATTTATTTACTTTTCTGCTATTTTGCACACCAGTATCTCTACCTGCACATGACCATCTGATCATTTATCACTCCAGTGTTAATCTGCTAAAATTGTAATTATTCGCCTACCTCCTCATGCCTTTTGCACACAATGTATATAGACTCTCTTTTTATTTTTTTCTACTGTGTTATTGACTTGTTTATTGTTTACTCCATGTGTAACTCTGTGTTGCTGTCTATTCACACTGCTATGCTTTATCTTGGCCAGGTCGCAGTTGTAAATGAGAACTTGTTCTCAACTAGCCTACCTGGTAAAATAAAGGTGACATAAAAAATAAAATAAAATAAAAATAATCCCCTTGAAAGAATCAGTTAGCCAAGGCCTGTGAGACCAATGGAAGCACCTTGAGTACCATGGTCATGTAAATATATCCTCTCTGGGTACAGTTCTGGTTTTGATTGTAGAAGGGGGGGGGGGGGCGGGGGCATGGAGTTGATTACTTACATGGCTATACTTAATTGTAAACATTTGTGAGACAGTAAGATAATTAATACAAATGGCTAAGGGAAATAATGAATACATTCCAGCACGGTCATGCAACAGAGAGCATTATTGATTTCTATAATTAAAGGAACTCGTGTAGGGAATAGAGAATGAAGCCAACTACAGCACGGGTTGCCAGATACCCTCTGCCTACAGTATCTGCCAAATCTGTCACTTTTCAAACAACAGCGGTTCAATGAGGCACCAGGCACAGCTCTGTGATATATACAGATAAGGCAAAGAGCTGAGCTAATGTCCAGATGAGAAATCCTCATCATAATCACATGGAGCTGCTATGATTATTAATACAGACGTCTTCCATGCAGGTGGTCTTGGCAGAGATTGCTGAGGTTTGGATGAAGCATAAGATGGATAGGCCTTGTATAGCCAATACTGACCATTGGGCACAGGAAGATACAGATCTACCTGGTTTCCTTTTTGATTCCCATCTTGGTAATGGGAGCAAATGTCGTGCCTCTGAGCAATGAAAAATCTATAAACTCATGATGTTTGATGAAATATTTAATACGTGTTGCCTGCATGGAATACATAAACTGCATGAGAAGACCGGATCCACTTCCAGATGTGACAGTGCCATCTATGGACGTACAGAGGTAACGTCATTGTATCACTTCTGGCAACGGTTCCCTTTTGTTTTAGCATCACCGTATCCGGGAAACGCCAGAGGGACTGTAGTCGAAAACCATTACACTGTACTACTCAAAGTCACTGGCTTCAGATCAAATGTTCTATACATCACATCAAAACCCTGCCCGGGGTGACTGTCAAATAGTAGGGTGCCCATTCTATTGGTTCATTATATGTTCATACAGTTTACACTGCCTCGAAGGTGAAAATGCAAGCCTCATTCCTCACCTTATCAATCCACCCATTCAAGACCCAGCATTCACAGAATTAGTTCAACTGGAGAACACCATTTTGATACCTGTATTTGAAATGTTGAATCCATTACGAATTGGTGTTTTTTTTACCTTGTGGCATACTCAATGGGCCTGATATACTGGCTTGGCACCATGCTGAGAGAAACAGAATGGTGAGAGAGAGAGCGATAGAGACAAAGAGAGAGCGTGAGAGAGTGTGAGAGTGAGAGAGAGAAAGGGATGGGGGGTGGTGAGAGGACATGCTGCTGGTTTGTGTAAGATGAGGCATCACATGACAATGTGTAAACAGGAAACAGCACAGACTGAGCTCAGGATAAAAATAAACCTAAAGTCTGGGTTAAGTTGGATCCTATCATCACTACTGGGCGGGTAAACACACTCACGCCCTCTCGAACAAAGGTTAGGTGAGGTCATCTCGTTTAATAAGTACTGTAGGATCAAGTGCAGTATACTGCAGGTCTACAAGTCTGGGTATAAGTTGTTTTTGTTTTGAGTGCTCTATCACTTGAAATTGTCCCGTTGGGTCATACAGGAGCAATATCTATTATATGTTTTTTGGATTAAGGAGCTCTTTGTACAATACTATGGGATAAAGAAAGGAAAAACAGGGAACAAGAGGTGGAGAAACCTACTGGTTGGAAACCATGCATTCCAGTATGTTGTGCCCACATGCTTCAAGATGGCCACCATTGTTCCTGTTCCCAAGAAAGCCAAGGTAACTGAACTAAATGACTATCGCCCCTTAGCACTCACTTCTGTCATCATGAAGTGCTTTGAGAGACTAGTCAAGGATCATATCACCTCCACCCTACCTGCCACCCTAGACCCACTCCAATTTGCTTACCGCCCCAATAGATCAACAGACGATGCAATCGTCATCACACTGCACACTGCCCTATCCCACCTGGACAAGAGGAATACCTATGTAAGAATGCTGTCCATTGACTACAGCTAAGGATTTAACACCATAGTACCCTCCAAACTCGTCATTAAGCTCGAGACCCTGCGTCTCGACCCTGCCCTGTGCAACTGGGTCCTGGACTTTCTGACGGGCCGCCCCCAGGTGGTGAGGGTAGGAAACAACATCTCCACCCCGCTGATCCTCAACACTGGGGCCCCACAAGGGTGCGTTCTCAGCCCAGCTCCTGTAGTCCCTGTTCATCCACGACTGCGTGGCCATGCACGCCTCCAATTCAATCATCAAGTTTGCAGACGACCCTACAGTGGTAGGCTTGATTTCCAACAACGACGAGACGACCTACAGGGAGGAGGTGAGGGCCCTCGGAGTGTGGTGTCAGGAAAATAACCTCACACTCAACGTCAACAAAACAAAGGAGATGATCGTGGACTTCAGAAAACAGCAGAGGGAGCATCCCACCATCCACATTGACGGGACAGTAGTGGAGAAGGTGTAAAGTTGTAAGTTCCTCGGCGTACACATCACGGACAATCTGAAATGGTCCACCCACACAGACAGTGTGGTGAAGAAGGAGCCTGAAGAAATGTGGCTTGTCACCTAAAACACTCACAAACTTTTATAGATGCACAATCAAGAGCATCCTGTCGGGCTGTATCACCGGCTGGTACGGCAACTGCTCCTCCCACAACCGCAAGGTTCTCCAGAGGGTAGTGCGGTCTGCACAACGCATCACTGGGGGCAAACTACCTGCCTTCCAGGACACCTACACTATCCAATGTCACAGGAAGGCCAAAAAGATCATCAAGGACAACAACCATCCGAGCCACTGCCTGTTCACCCTGCTATTATCCAGAAGGCGAGGTCAGTACAGGTGCATCAAAGCGGGGACCGAGAGACTGAAAAACAGCTTCTATCTCAAGGCCATCAGACTGTTAAACAGCCATCACTAACATTGAGTGGCTGCTGCCAACATACCGACTCAAATCTCTTGCCACTTTTCTACATTTAATAAGAGGATTTAATAAAGGTATCACTAGTCACTTTAAATAACGGCACTTTTAATCATGTTTACATATCTGATATTACTCATCTTATATGTATATACTGTACTCTATACCATCTACTGCATCTTGCCTACGCTGTTTGGCCATCGTTCATTCATATATTTATATATACATATTCTTATTCATCCCTTTACATTTGTGTGTCTAAGGTAGTCACTGTGAATTTGTTAGATTGCTTGTTAGATATTACTGCATGGTCGGAACTAGAAGCACAAGCATTTCACTACACTAACATTAACATCTGCTAACCATGTGTATGTGACCAATACAATTGGATTTGATTTGATTTGAAACACAATGGAGTGGTGTTTGAGGGTATAGTGTAAAATGATGGTAGATAGCTATTAGCTACAGTAGCAGGTCTAACTATCCGTAATACTGCATAAAATACACAAATATTTTGCAAAGGTACAATACAATAAAGTACACACTCCCTTATTTAACTTACTCCCTTATTTACCTTATTTGACACTTTTACATCTGAATGCACAAAACGTCCAACCAAAACTTCACATGGCTGAAGATGAATGTGCAATGAAATGTAATTCTGTAGTTTTTCTCTATTTCAGCATTATCGCGTCCAAACAATGTATAAACTTTGGCTTGGGAAGAGATAACACTCCCTAGGCAGTGCTTGATAACTACGTGATGCTTTTCACACAGTGTTGATAACTGTGTCCTTTTATTGTTGTGGCCAGTAAAATGGAGACTAATTGCAGTTCCGGGTGTGTGTTCAGTGTTAGCGGCTAATGTGTTATCATTTACACTGGTCCAGGCTGCAACACTTAATGGGGCTGTTTTTTTTTTTTTGACCTTTAAACATTTTTTTTTTTACCTTTATTTAACTAGGCAAGTCAGTTATTAAGAACAATTTCTTGTGGTGTGGAATAATGAAGCTAATTTCCTCCCTCACATCAGCTAGCTCCCATAATCCTCCAACCACTGTCTTCAGGTCAACAAAAGAGGCCAAAACATTGGCAACCCGGATGTTAGCCACGTTGGTGTCATTATCGTATGCAATTTGTATGTCTGACAATCAATGGGTTACAGAAACAGAGGAATCATCATCAGCATCATTATTAAATTATGCATTGTCACCATCTTTATCTTGGTTAGCAGAAATTATCATGATCCTAGAATATTCTACAATAATCTTCCAGTATATATGCCATAAAGAGGTCTCCCGGGTGGCACAGTGGTTAAGGGTGCGGTACTGCAGCGCCAGCTGTGCCATCATGGGTTCGCGCCCAGGCTCTGTTGTAACCGGCCGCGACCGGGAGGTCCATGGGGCGATGCACAATTGGCCTAGCGTCGTCCGGGTTAGGGAGGGCTTGGTCGGTAGGGATGTCCTTGTCTCATCGCGCACCAGCGACTCCTGTGGCGGGCCGGGCTCAGTGTGCGCTAACCAAGGTTGCCAGGTGCACAGTGTTTCCTCCGGCACATTGGTGCGGCTGGCTTCCGGGTTGGATGCGCGCTGTGTTAAGAAGCAGTGCGGCTTGGTTGAGTTGTGTATCGGAGGACGCATGACTTTCAACCTTCGTCTCTCCCGAGCCCGTACGGGAGTTGTAGAGATGAGACAAGATAGTAGCTACTACAACAATTGGACACCACAAAATTGGGGAGAAAAAGGGGTAAAAAAGAGGTCAATGCAGACGGTGCAGGGTTGGCACACATTCAACAGATCTGTCCTAACAAAGTGGATATTTGTCAAATCTGTCATGATTTTGTTACAGGCCCTCGACGTGGTTACTAAAGTCTGATTTGGATATATTTGTCTGTTTTCACTGCACAACATTTAGAAGTTGTCCTTTTTGAGGTTTAGAAGTGACTGTCTAGCACAATGAAACGGTCACTGTAAGCTGAAAATTATACATGGCTTATGAATGTGCAATTAATGTCTCTGAGGTAATCTCACAGTCAGCTTCTATCTGCAAGTGACCTTCTCCAAAGGAAGTCATTGTTTTTCATTCTGATTTGGGTGAGTTGAAGACTGAATTGCAAAGCCCAACCACCAAGTGATCACCATGGTGACTACTTACAGGAAATCACCTCCCATACAGACAGAACCAAACATCTGTTTTCAGCCTCTCAGCCATCACAGAAAGCAGATCACAATCATATTGCTATACTGTAGGGATATATTGTGCAATTATATTGCCAGGATGACATATTTCTCTCCAGCTTGTCAGTGCATGCTTCTTACCCACGCTACTCCTGTTATGTGCAGAGGGTAATTCCATTTTTTAAATCCTTTCTACTTGCATTGAAGCTATTTTACACCTCTCAGCAATGGGAATTCAGTCACTTAAAGACGTTTCGTTGCATAAAAGAGTGCTGCTAGGCAACTGAAAAAACAACTGCAGGTCCACTCTGTAGTCCTCTTGTGCTTTTTGAATCAGGTTTACTGTGTCCTGCTGTAAGATATGAGGGGTTTCTTTAAGATACTTGACATTTTAATTGACCCCTTGATTAGCCCCGCACCTCTTGGTTACTTTTGCAACCTCGGACAACAATTTACTGGGAAGCCCAATTCACTGGCGAAATCCCTTCACAATGATCTCAAACTGGGTTTCTAATAAATAATAAATTAAACACAGACTACCCCTTGCTAATCAGGAAAATCTTGGGTATGTTGTGGTGGACTGTCATTACAATTATTAACGGAAACGTGGTGAAAATATGTTTGTAACGTTGGCATAGCTAGCCACTGAATGGCTCTGAATTCACTGTCAGCATGCAGTCAAAGATATAACCAATCTGGAGCTAATTTAGCTAGCTGACATACACGTCCTGCAGTAAAACTACAAAATCGGCCTCTAGTGGCCTCATGGGTGAAATGTTATTCTTATTCCGGGTTAGGGGAGGGTTTGGGAGGGGGGAGGGGGGGCTTTACAAGTAGGCCGTCATTGTAAATAAGAATTTGTTCTTAACTGACTTGTCTAGTTAGATAAAGGCTAAATAGAAACAATGTAAGACCAAGTCCATATTACGGCAAGAGCAGCTCAAATAAACGAAGAGAAATGACAGTCCATGAACCCTGTACTCCATCAAACACATTTGGGTTGAATTGGAATGCCGACTGCAAGACTAATCGCCCAACGTCAGTGCCCAACCTCACTAACGCTCTTGTGGCTGAATGGAAACAAGTCCCTGCAGCAATGTTCCAAAATCTTGTGGAAAGTGTTCCCAGAAGAGTTGCCTTTATACGTTTCCACTTCACAATAACAGCACTTACAACTGACCGGGGCAGCTCTTGCTTGACAGAAATTTGATGAACTGACTTGTTGGAAAGATGGCAATCTACGACAGTGAACGATGAAAGTCACTGAGCTTTTCAGTATGGGTCATTCTACTGACAATGTTTGTCTATGGAGATTGTGGCTGAATTAGCTAAATCCACTAATTTGTCCACGTACTTTTGACCATCTAGTGCATTTTGTTAGCTATTTATCAGTCTTATTACTTGGGGATAGAAGCTGTTCAAGACCCTGTTGGTGCCAGACTTGATGCCCTGGTACAGCTTGCCGTGAAGCAGGGAGAATTGTCTATGGTTTGGGTTGTTGGAGTCTAATGATTTTCCGGACCGTCCGACCACACCACCTGATATACAATTGAAGTCAGAAGTTTACATACACCTTAGCCAAATACATTTAAACTCAGTTTTTCACAATTCCTGACATTTACTCCTTGTAAAATTTGCTGTCTTAGGTCAGTTAGGATCACCACTTTATTTTAAGAATATGAAATGTCAGAATAATAGTAGTGAGAATAATATTTTTTCAGGTTTTATTTCTTTCATCACATTCCCAGTGGGTCAGAAGTTTACATACACTCAATTAGTATTTGGTAGCATTGCCTTTAAATTGTTTAACTTGGGTCAAACCTTTTGGGTAGCCTTCCACAAGCTTCCCACAATAAGTTGGGTGAATTTTGGCCCATTCCTCCTGACAGAGCTGGTATAACTGAGTCAGGTTTGTAGGCCTCCTTGCTCGCACATGCTTTTTCAGTTCTGCCCACAAATTTCCCATGGGATTGAGGTCAGGGCTTTGTGATGGCCACTCCAATACCTTGACTTTGTTGTCTTTAAGCCATTTGCCACAACTTTGGAAGTATGCATTGGGTCATTGTCAATTTGGAAGACCCATTTGCAACCAAGCTTGAAATTCCTGACTGATGTCTTGAGATGTTGCTTCAATATATCCACATAATTTTATTTTCTCATGATGCCATCTGTGCTTCACGGTTGGGGTGGTGTTCTTCAGCTTGCAAGCCCCCCCCCCCCTTTTCCTCTAAACATAACGATGGTCATTATGGCCAAACAGTTCAATTTTTGTTTCATCAGACCAGAGGACATTTCTCCAAAAAGTACAATCTTTGTCCCCATGTGCAGTTGCAAACCGTAGTCTGGCTTTTTTGTGGCAGTTTTGGAGAAGTGGCTTCTTCCTTGCTGAGCGGCCTTTCAGGTTATGTCGTTATAGGACTCGTTTTAATGTGGATATAGATACTTTTGTACTTGTTTCCTCCAGCATCTTCACAAGGTCCTTTGCTGTTGTTCTGGGATTGTTTTGCACTTTTCGCACCAAAGTACGTTAATCTCTAGTGTACAGAAAGCGTCTCCTTCCTGAGCCGTATGACAGCTGCATGGTCCCATGGTGTTTATACTTGCGTACTATTGTTTGTACAGATGAACGTGGTACCTTCAGGCATTTGGGAATTGCTCCCAAGGATGAACCAGACTTGTGGAGGTCTACAATTATTTTTCTGAGGTCTTGGCTGATTTCTTTAGATTTTCCCATGATGTCAAGCAAAGAGGCACTGAGTATGAAGGTAGGACTTGAAATACATCCACAGGTACACCTCCAATTGACTCAAATTATGTCAATTAGCCTATTAGAATCTTCTAAATCCATGACATAATTTTCTGTATTTTTCCAAGCTGTTTAAGGCACAGTCAACTTAGTGTATGTGAACTTCTGACCCACTGGAATTGTGATACAGTGAATTATAAGTTAAATAATGTGTCTGAAAAATGACTTGTGTCACGCAGAAAGTAGATAGTCCTAACCGACTTGCCAAAACTTGTGGAGTGGTTGAAAAACTTGTTTTAATGATCTCCTCCCTAATGGCTGTCTCATCATTGCCGGTGATCAGGCCTACCACTGTCATCAGCAAACTTGATGATGGTGTTAGAGTCATGCGTGGCCACGCAGTCGTGGGTGAACAGGGAGTACAGGAGGGGACTAAGCACACATCCCCTGTGGGGCCCCAGGGTTGAGGGTCAGTGTGGCGGAGGTTATGTTGCCTACCCTCACCACATGGAGACGGACCGTTAGAGGTCCAGGATCCAGTTGCAAGGGAAGCTTGGTGACAAGCTTGGAGGGGACAATGGTGTTGAACACTGAGCTGTAGTCAATAAACAGCATTCTCTCATAGGTATTCCTCTTATCTAGGTGGGTGAGGGCAGTGTGACAAGCAATTGAGGTATGTCATCTAGGGATCTATTGGGGCGGTATGCAAATTGGAGTGGGTCTAGGATGGTGGCGTTAATGTGTGCCATAAACCAGCCTCTCAAAGCACTTAATGATTACAGATGTGAGTGCTACAGGGTGGTAGTCATTGTGGCATGAAGCTTTAGCTTTAGAGTTTTCAATTTTATTTTACTAGGCAAGTCAGTTAAGAACAAATTCTTATTCACAATGACAGCCTAGGAACATTGGGTTAACTGCCTTGTTCAGGGCAAGAACGACAGATTTTTACCTTGTCAGCTCGGGGATTCGATCTAGCATCCTTTCGGTTACTGGTTCAACACTAACACTCTAGAAAATAATGTAACAAAAGTATAATTTTGGATTCGAAAAAAAATCCTCCATCAACAGGCTCTGCATTATAGAAATCACAGTAGCAAGTACTCCTGTTGAACTGTTCAATTATTTAGCCATTTAAACATAATTGTTTTGAAGAAAACTCTCAGATTTTGCCATAGCCCTCATGCAATTAAAACGTGAGCTTGTCCGAGGTGTCGGACTCTGGGGCGGGACTTAGCGCTTATCTTGCTCTCTCTATTCTGCTGCTCTATTACCAAGCCCTCATTTGACAAAACATTGCATGCAATTGATTTCCTGGTGTAATTTCAGTTGGATCTAAAGGCAACTGAGAACACATTCTAATTTACAGCAGCAATCTTGGGGGATACACTACAATATGTGATACATTGTTGTACGGCCAGGGAGGACTATGCTTTTCAATGAGATGTGTTACTAAAAGTTCTGCTTCAGTTTCACAGAGGATGTTAATGTGGAACCCAGAATCAAATGTTGTGTGTCAGTCTGTCAGGAGAGACTAGGAGTATCTGGGTCAGTCCCAGTGAAGCAGCTATCGGACATGCCTTGCATTCCTATTGATGAATGCCGATTGACAAGAATGACAACCCCAGCTATTCTCTCCTCTGGGTAGAGGAGCTACACTTATGTCCATCACTGTCTAATTTCCAGCCCAAGCTCCAGTCACTGGGCTGGACACTAACGCAAGCCAAAAGCATTATGGTGCAATGTGTATGTTGAGAACCCTGTTGAGATTGTATCTGTCGCAATAAACGATCAAATAAATAAGACATAGCATCCTCTTCCTATTAATGTGCTGTATCTGTGCCCTAGTCAGGTAGCTAACTATCCTTCATCCACTGCAATCCCGCAACTCAACAAGCAGTATTTGGCTCGCTGTTGCCATAGAGACGGTTTACCTATTCTCATGCTGTCTCCCAAGTGAATTATTTTTTCTCTAGTCATTTCAACAATTTCATGTTATTTGAATGATAGGCTTAAAAAAAATTATATGTTTATTTCAGATGTCTACCGTCTATCAACTGCTGTTGCCAGGGCAGTTGTTTAGAATGGAAACATTGCTACTCTGAGTGGCAGAGTTTCACTGGGCGAATAAAAGATAATGCAAAAAACTGCAGCACATCTTGTCTGTTAGTGTCTGCAAGTCTCTGTCACAGGTTAATGATGGACTGCTGTTAGCTCTGCCTTGTGTACCTACTGAAAAAAATGTGCCCTTTCAATGACTCCTCTGTTTGCTGCTTATTGCAGTTCTGTCAGTGCTATCATCCCCACACCTTTATTTCCATGTACGCTGAGTGCTGAAGTATACGCTGAGTGCTGAAGTGTACGCTGAGTGCTGAGGTGTACGCTGAGTGCTGAGGTGTACGCTGAAGTGTACGCTGAGTGCTGAAGTGTACGCTGAGTGCTGAGGTGTACGCTGAGTGCTGAGGTGTACGCTGAGTGCTGAGGTGTACGCTGAAGTGTACGCTGAGTGCTGAAGTGTACGCTGAGTGCTGAGATGTACGCTGAGTGCTGAGGTGTACGCTGAAGTGTACGCTGAGTGCTGAAGTGTACGCCCTGAGCTGCCACCTTCTTCATTATTATTATTGATTTATTTCACCTTTATTTAAAACCAGGGAAGCTGGTTGAGAACAAGTTCCCATTTACAACTGCGACCTGGCCCGAGAGACGACAGAGCACACATGAAAAGCCTGCTCTTTGACGTCTGTGCTGAGCATCAACATAATCTACATAGCCGACTGACTGGCCGCCGTCGTCCAGCCCAAACCAGACAGATAGAGAGAGAGCAGTTGTTAAAACCGTCTCACCGGGGAGTAGTTTAAGGTTAGACAGGCCCCAAACACAGATAACACACAAACACACACACACATTTCATTCACGCCTGGTAAGCAGCGCACAGTAGACTGAATCTCCTGCTGCATCTCGGGTGAGAGTAGTTATCAGGCTACACTGTGACAATAACATCACTACACCAGTTCTTGACAGGAGGGACTGAACACCATTATTCCAATTTGATTTAGTTGAAATGAATTAGTGGAAGGTTACATACAGATGTGCTTGTAGAGTAGGTTAGCTTTCATCCACGATAACTTTCAATTGGCATCTGGGCACTAAGAAATACCTTTAAAGTCATATTTAGTTACAGACGTGCACAATTACCCCCTAGAGCAGTGTTTCCCAACCCTGGTCCTTAAGTATCCACCAACAGTTCACATTTATATTATAACCCTGGACAAGAACTCCTGATTCAACTTGTCAACTAATCATCAAACCCTCAATGAGTTGAAGCAGGTGTGTTTGTCAGGGGCTACAACTAAACTGTGTACTGTTGGGGGTACTGGAGGACTAGGGTTGGGAAACACTGCCCTAGAACACAGTTTACTGTACTAGACTGGTTCAGCGACTTACATACAGTACTTAAACCCACTGTCAGCCCACCATACAGTGTTCCTCTCTGTTGACAACTTATTTAGCACACTGCTCTCTAGCTCCAGCAGCTATTGATTCCTGCTTGATAAAATGGTGAGAAATATTACACTTCATTTTGGATGGCAAGGGCTGAGATGGATAAATCTTTAACAATCCCCTGCCCTGTTACCATCGGACATTTTAGAGACACGGCAGATGTATTAGCAGCACAGTGATTTCAGTATCCAGGTAACAACACATGAACCAAAGTAGTAAAAAAAAATGTTTTGGCAATCATCTTTTGTATCGATCTAGTCCATTTGCAGTGCTATGTGAAGGCAGCCAACCATTGTAATGACTAGTGTGGCACTGCTGTACTAATTTCATTCAATTCATCTTGGTTATTAATTCAGTCTGAGAATGGAAAATTGTTCAATTTAAAATGCAAATACAGTATGTCCTTGTTTAATTATGTGGCCAGACAAACCGCCAACACAACGTGGCTGCTTTTCAAATCCCAGTTGTGAAAGGAAAGGGGAAGGGAGGCGGACATTACAGAGAGCTTGATGATGCTTCTCATTGAGAGGGTTGAAGGCAGGGCGCTAGATATATAATCTTAAAGCTGCATTCCAGTTCTGCGTATGTTTCTCAACCTAATTGTGTCCTTATTTATAAGCTGTCTTCGTTGAATAGCACTTAATCCTTGGAAAGGCAATCAGCACAGCCACAAGGAAGGAGAAATCAACAGTGAGCTTTAGCTGCCACCCTCACTCTGATACCACAGTCTGTTGGTAGAGAGACGCTGGCAGTGGAGGAGAGGGAATGGAAGTCGATGACGAATGACTGGGTTGGTGTGGTCACATCTTCTGTGTGCATGTATGTGTGCGTGGGAGGGTGGTGTGTGCGTGTGTATGGGTGTGCATGCGCGCGTCTGTGTCCGCAGTAATTACCATTAGAGGATGCACTTCAGTTGAGACGGCGAGGGAGTCGAACTACAAACAAGTCACTGTGGCACGGCAATGTGCAGCTTGCAACACATGGGATTTTCTGACATATTTAGTGAAGTGGAGACTTAAAGCCAGGGCACTGTCGTCAAGGGAGACGGGATCATCGGAGAGAGTCTGTCTCATAGAGTCTGGAGGCCAGATTGATCCCTGATATGAATACTGAACATCCATCTGCTGCCTGCCTTTCAGACATGTCAGAGAGAATCAGTCATCACTGTTGTAACACTGTATACTGTGCTGCACAACAGTATACCACCTGATACTGTAATGAGGGATCTAGAAATGAGCAAATTACACTTTAGCTAAAAATGCATCAAGAAATAAGCAGAGGAGCCTATTTGTTGGCTAGTATGATGTGGACTGGATGACTTGGATGTGACTGGCTGAGTGAACTACACGTCTTCTGGTTTATATCGTCAGGAATGGACTGACACCTACTGGTGCTGAGAAGGACAGAGCAGAGAATAAAGGGTGTATGTTTCTGAAACAGGCTGTCAGGGGTGAAAATGTATGTTACAAAAAACATAGTCCTACTGTATCTAGGAGTGTTTGTAATTTAATCTCAGAAAGAAAGTATAGAGCCTCCCGAGTGGTGCAGCGGTCTAAGTCACTGCATCGCAGTGCTTGAGGTGTCACTATAGACCTGGGTTCGATCCCAGGGTGTGTCGGCTGTGACTGTGAGACCCATGAGGTGGCGCACAATTGGGTCAGCGTAGTCCGGGTTGGGGGAGGGTTTGGCTATCCAGTATTTACTTGTCCCATCATGCTCTTGTGGCGGTCCGGGCGCCTGCAAGCTGACTCCTGTTGCCAGCTGCACGGTGTTTCCTCCAACACATTGGTGCAGCTGGCTCCTGGGTTAATAGAGCAGTGTGGCTTGGCAGGGTGTGTTTCGGAGGATGGATGTCTTTTGAGCTTGATCTCTCCCGAGTCCGTAGGGGATTTGCAGCGACGGGACAAGACTGTAACTACCAATTGGGGAGAAAAAGGGGTAAAAGTACAACCACAAAAAAAAAAGATGTTGACAGAATTTGCCAGGTTTATAGTTAGACCAGGGCTGGTTGGTGTTTTAGCATCTCCATTGAGTTTCTCCCAAGAAAATGTGTAGAACTTTATTGCCTGGTGATATGGAATAGCATTTACAGTGACATAGTGATGACTGAAAGATACAAGGTCTACATAATCTTAGATTATTTGACATATACATTCACATAATTCCATGCTTTACATTTTCCATCATAACAAGGTTTCAGAATAAAATCACCAAAACCACAGAAAGTACGCAGTGCCCCTCAGAGGTAAAACTAGAGATATGCCTGTCATTGCACATCAACGTTATGGTCACAAGAGGGAGATGTAGCCTATTATAAATCAGGCCTTTGGCTTTTATATCAAATACCGGTAACTGTCGAAATAATGGAAACACTTGAGCAAATGAGGGATACAAAGTACATTGAAAGCAGGTGCTTCCACACAGGTGTGGATCCTGAGTTAATTAAGCAATTAACATCCCATCATGCTTAGGGTCATGTATAAAACTTCAGGGCAAGCCATTATTTTGGCTACCATGTCTATTCCAGCATCCCGGAGTCAACTCTTCACTGTTGACATTCAGACTGGTGTTTTGCGGGTACTATTTAATAAAGCTGTCAATTGAAGACTTGTGAGGCGTCTGTTTCTCAAACTAGACACACTAATGTACTTGTCCTCTTGCTCAGTTGTGCACCGGGGCCTCCCACTCCTCTTTCTATTCTGGTTAGGGCCAGTTTGCGCTGTTCTGTGAAGGGAGTAGTACACAGCGTTGTACGAGATCTTCAGTTTCTTGGCAATTTCTCGCATGGAATAGCCTTCATAAATTTAGGCGACCAAAAGTATTGGGACAGATTCACTTTCATGTGTATTAAAGTAGTAAAAAGTTAAGCCATATTCATAGTACACAATGCCTACATCAAGCTTGCGACTACACATTTGGGGGGGTATGATATTTGTGCGTCTGTAACTGTCTCTCTCGTCATTATTCACAATTCATTCAGATTATCCGTAACGTTAAAGAGTTTAAGAATAGCTCATTTGAATTTGCGCTCTGTATATTTGATCATTTTGTTTAGTATACCATCAACACCACAGGCCTTTTTGGGTTGGAAGGTTGATATTTTGTTCTGTAGCTCATTCAATGTGGAGAATCCAGTGGGTTCTGGTCATCTTTAATAACTGATTCAAAGTTTTGCAAATTATCGTGTATATGTGATTTCTCTTGGTTCTTTGTTATATGGTCGAAAAGGTTGGAGAAGTGGTTTATCTCCATTTTTGATAGATAGCCCTTCGTGTTGTTGTTTGTTTAGTGTGTTCCAATTTCCCCAGAAGTGAATTGATTCTATGGATTCTTTAAACATCAATCACTCTCTCCATTCAAAGCTGTTCTCTGTTCCTGAAGAGCTGGTGAAAGTGACGATTAGTGACTGGCAAGTTCATCAGACAGTGATGATGTATATGTCATATATTTCTCAGATAGTCTGCTTTTATGTTTGGGGCTTGAACAACAAACAAAGGAAATATAAGGCTGTTTTATTTTAAAGTCCCCCATCTGGCTCCTGAGAGATTACTAATGGGAGAAAACAGAAGGTCCAGTGACAGCCACACAAAGGGACAAAACTGATCTGTTTGAAACTGAGACGGCATCGTTATGACTAACCTATAATAATGGGACACAGTTTGGATATTTTTCAGTCAATGAAACATTTATTTTGACTTATCTGTGTTGATGATCTCTCTACTTCAGGTTCCATCTCTCAGCAACTTGATACCAGCGTTTACATGGATGCGTTAGGCTCCTCGGCTAATGCCTTATGTTGATAGATAGGACAATACAGATGAAATTAGGTAAGTTGTGCCCATAGACTGTGATCATATAAAGAACAGTTGACTATTGTGGAAAGGTTTGACTTCACGTATAAAGGAAGTACAAAACGACGATGCACTCACAACTGATGCAACACATTTTCTAACAATAAACATACCACTCTCAAAAATATATTTTGTGTTCAGTACTTTCATGTTTGATTGAGTTAATTACAGTCCACTGATGGGGATCGACATTAATCATATTGATTTATCTTTATTTTTCAAGCTTTGTAGCATAATGACTTTCTAACTAAATAAATAACCCATTTACAATTTAAGCTGCAAGTAGAAACACATATTTAGTAGATGTGATTACAACTATAAAAGGGCTTTTTAATCACACTTGTGGTCTGAAATAGACTGGTGTTAAGGGCTTTTTCCATCTCCAGCTCTCTGCCTCCCATAATGTCGTTGAGTCTCTCAGAGCTCTGTGGCTTTCTCAGTGTTTACATGAAGCCATATTTATGCAGGCAGAACAGGACTGTCTGGGGCCCTGGTGGGCACTTTGGTTAACTGAAAAGCCTCCACAGTACGCTCAGTTCATCCGGTTGCAGATACTCAACAACATGTACACAAATGACCTTATTGTAACGCGCCGGTGTATTATATTTTAATGAGGAGCAACAAATACGTCTCGCATGATATGTGTATTACTTTGGCACTGAGTCAGACAGTAGAGGGGGAATCTTCAATGAACTATTTTGCACTATATGTATATAACTATTGTGTGTGTGTGTGTGTGTGTGTGTGTGTGTGTGTGTGTGTGTGTGTGTGTGTGTGTGTGTGTGTGTGTGTGTGTGTGTGTGTGTGTGTAGTGTAGTGTTACAATAATATATGCAGAAGCACATGCTGTGTATAATATAATGGAGACTTTTGCACATAGACCTAGGCCCCTACTGTACAGAACCAAATGTTTCCCGGAGAGAGGTGTGATGTTTTGAACAGCTTTGATCACTGATGACATAAGAATGATACATTAACAATGTACAATATGTTCCTCGCGATGGTACATCCATAATTACCTACTAAATGTTGTTTAGAGCATCACGTCAAGAGGACATAACCTTGCTTGAGTGTTTGGATGAACAACTAAGAGCCGTTTCTAATCCCCTGTTGTAGTCTATTAGTGTGCTCAATTTGGAAAGTGATTGAGGACATGTTTGCACTTCTCACAGAGCATAGCAAGGTTACTTTATGTTCAGTACACCCCAAGATGGCTGTCTGTCAATACAGCTCTCTACTGCTTTTGGCAATGACCTCCCATCCTGCATGAGAGAGGACCTCGGTGGTAAAATAAACCATTGAATGTAATATTTTAACAGGGATTATTCCAGGTCCTACGGTACATAACTCTTCTACCGGATAACGTCACTTGATTGTATGTTACAGGGAAAGACAGTATTGTGATGAAGTAGTGAGAGAAAAGACCACAGGATCCAGTGCTAACAGGGCGACCATGTTTACCTCTAATCAGAACTCAAATATTTCCCACTGTAAGAATGTGAACTGGACAGGTGCCATGACTGAACAGAGTTATTTCCTTGCTGGACTCAACGGACTAAATAAATAAAACGATGACATTTTATTAAATCATTCAACCCTTGCCAAGTTCCTGTCAACAATACTTTAAGATTAGGCAAACCCAAAGCATTTTACAACAATAATCTGCAGTAAGCAATTCTTTTCTAAACGACTGTAGGTACAGTTGTGTATTTATACAGTGTTCTGTACAACACTGACACTTCACCTTTATGTATGACCAAACCGTCATGTCGACTTTAAATATTACATGTTAAACATAAAAACATCAAGCTGTGAGCTTTGAATATTAATCTAGCCCCCCCACCTCCATTCCTCCCTGGTGAAATTTGGTATGGTGTTAGATTCCTACTAACTCCTTAAATTAGTGTTCAAACGACTTCAGCATGCTGGCAAGCTGCTACCAGGGGATACCAGGGGCCTGTCAGTGGCCTTCTAGGGACTGACTAAGCCCATAAGAACACATGGCAGAGCACATGGGGACTAGGGATCACCTTCATTAATCAAACCAGCTCTGGGAGATTGAACAATGACATTCCAGCTTTTGATTGCCCACAAGGTTTAGCTAGCCAGGGCACCTAATTTAATTAAACAGAACGGGGGAACGTTGCCTTCACAGACTTTCTGTCTTGTTCTTCTCCCTCCTCATGTCTGTCTGTTACTCAATGTCAGGCCTCTCCATCATGCTGACACAGCATGTTCTGTAGAAGCAGAATGATCATTTGTGGAGAATTAGTAACTTGTCAATCTGAAATATTCAAGTAGAGAAATCTCAGTGTAATCTAATCTTTAGGTCCAAAGTTATTTAATAAAAAATTGCTCTTCAATCGTCTCTATCTGATAGTTATCTCAGAAAGTTAGTAAATTTATTTTTCTTTTTTTTATTAGAGGGCTCTCTGATAGGAGCAATTCAACAATGTTTAAATCTTAACAGGATAAGACTGACTTCAAAACATTTTGTGGGAGACACTCCTTGACAGTGAACAGCCAATCATAATGGATCTAATAAAAACATATATAAGAGGCTCTTCATCTCTGTTATGTCCTAATTATCTGTTATGTTATCAACACAAATAAGCAGGTCACCTTTTTCCTTTCAATTGGTTGCATTTCTCATATGGTAGTATTGCTCTGATCCCGTTAGTCAGATAGGCTTCACGTCATGCTCTCTGGCATCCCTCACCATTGACAGGTGACAATTTTAAGCTGGCATGAAGTGTGTATTTCATTGTTTGTGTAATTGACTTCATGTTGCGGCTCATCTCACAGAACTCTTGTGCCAGTTTCTTACACTGACAATAGATAACATGACCTGACGCAATGTTCTGAACCGTTTGGCTGTTGGATTCAGTTAGGGGCTCGAGGGCACTGCCTGAATGTTTTGTGGGTAGTCCTGTCACTCCCAGAGACTGAAACATGAGACTGACAATGACAGAGAGAGAGAGAGAGAGAGAATCAATACAACTTTTCCATGACATTGTCAGATCAGCTCATTCCAATGCTGACATGTTTAAATGTACTGTATGTAGTTCAGTCCTTGAGCTGTTCTTGTCTATCAGGGGAGGCAGGTAGCCTAGTGGTTAGAGCGTTGGACTAGTAACCAAAAGGTTGCAAGATTGAATCTGTGAGCTGACAAGGTAAACATCTGTTGAACAAGGCAGTTAACCCACTGTTCCTAGGCCATCATTGAAAATAAGAATTTGTTCTTAACTGACTTGCCTAATTAAATAAAGGTACAATATTGATGTTCTGTATTATGTCATGTTTCATGTTTTGTGTGGACCCCAGGAAGAGTAGCTGCTGCTTTTTCAACAGTTAATGGGGATCCTAATAAAACACCACAGATACCCCAAAACATCATTGACTATTAGCGTGGCATGGAAGAAAACGGAATTCAATTAAAGGTCCAATGCAGCAGTTTTTATCACAATATCAAATAATTTCTTGGTAACAATTAAATTGTCACGCCCTGACCTTAGAGATCCTTTTTATGTCTCTATTTGGTTTGGTCAGGGTGTGATTTGGGGTGGGTATTCTATGTTCTATTATTTGTATTTCTATGTTTTGGGTTCTCAATCAGGGACAGCTGTCTATTGTGGTCTCTGATTGAGAACCATACTTAGGTAGCACTTTTCCCACCTGTCTTTGTGGGAAGTTGACTTTGTTTATGGCACATAGCCTTTAGCATCACTGTTTATTTTGTAGTGTTTATTGTTTCCTTTGGTGTCTATTCTAATAAATAGAATATGTACGCTCACTACGCTGCACCTTGGTCCTCTTCTTTTAACGGCCGTGACAGAACTTCCCACCACAAACGGACCAAGCAGCGTGGTAAGGAGGAATGGACGTGGGAGGACATTTTGAATGGCAAGGGATCCTGGACGTGTGAGGAGATCCTGGCTGGGAAGGATCGCCTGCCCTGGGAGCAGGTAGAAGCAGAGAGGAAGGCGAAGGCAGCAGCTAAAGCAGAGCGGCAGCGTTATGAGGGAACACTGCTAGCAAGGAAGCCCGAGAGGCAGCCCAAAAAATGTTTTGGGGAGGACACACGGGGAGTGTGGCAGTCAGGATTCAGACCTGAGCCAACTCCCTGTGCTTACCGTGGCGAGCATGTGACTGGTCAGGCACCGTGCTACAGGGTGATGCGCACGGTATCTCGGTTGAGCATTCACAGGCCGGTGTGCTCTGTGCCAGCCCTCAACATTTGCCGGGTGGAAGCGAGCATCCAGCCAGAACGGGTTGTGCTAGCTCTGCGCTCGAGAACGCCAGTGCGCCTCCATGGCCCAGTGTATCCGGTTTCTCGGCCAAGGAAGAAGCCTCCTATATGTCTCCCCAGCCTGTAGTCCTGTGCCTGCGCCTAGAACTAAGCCTCTTGTATGTCTCCCCAGCCTGGTAAGTCCTGTGCCTGCTCCCAGAGCCGTGTCTCCACTCCAGTGATGATCCATGGCCCGACGCCTCCAGTGATGATCCTTGGTCCGAAGCCTCCAGTGATGATCCTTGGTCCAAAGCCTCCAGTGATGATCCTTGGTCCAAAGCCTCTAGTGATGATCCTTGGTCCAAAGCCTCTAGTGATGATCCTTGGTCCAAAGCCTCCAGTGATGATCCATGGCCCGAAGCCTCTAGTGATGATCCTTGGTCCAAAGCCTCTAGTGATGATCCTTGGTCCAAAGCCTCCAGTGATGATCCATGGCCCGAAGCCTCCAGAGACAGCCTCCGGTCCGGGGCCCGCAAAGAGGGTCCCTGCACCAGAGGTGCCACCTAAGTGAGGTGAGCCAGTGGTGGAGCGGGTCTGTGTCCCGCACCTGAGCCGCCACCTCGGCTAGATGCCGACCCAGACCCTCCCCTATAGGTTCAGGTTTTGCGGCCGGAGTCCGCACCTTTGGGGAGGGGGGGGGGAATACTGTCACGCCCTGACCTTAGATCCTTTTTATGTCTCTATTTGGTTTGGTCAGGGTGTGATTTGGGGTGGGTATTCTATGTTCTATTATTTGTATTTCTATGTTTTGGCCCGGGTAGGGTTCTCAATCAGGGACAGCTGTCTATCGTGGTCTCTGATTGAGAACCATACTTAGGTAGCCCTTTTCCCACCTGTCTTTGTGGGAAGTTGACTTTGTTTATGGCACATGGCCTTTATCTTCATGATTTGTTTTGTAGTGTTTATTGTTTCGTTTGACGTCTTTTCTAATAAATAGAATATGTACGCTGCACCTTGGTCCTCTTTTAAAGGCCGTGACATAAGTACCTTACTGTGACTGTTTTCTATTAAAATGGTGAAAAATAAACAAATATATATTCTTAGCAAAGAGCAATTTCTCAAGCAAGAATTTTGTTAGGACTGTCTGGGAGTGGTCTGAGTGGGGAAGGGAAAACTGAAAAGGTGGTGCTATTAGCAGGTTTGGAACACTTTCTTATTGGTCTAGTAACTCATTTAACTCCTGGTGATGTCACTAGGCAGGCCAAAAATCCATCCCACCAAAACAGGCGGAAATTTCAAGCGATGTATTCAAACAGCTCTTACACTAAAATGGAATTATCATCATTTAACAGTATTATTACAACTTCAGTGTTTACATATATAATGAAGAAAATCACTTAACTGCACTGGGCCTTTAAAGGTTTGTCTTCTCTGGACAAGGTCTCCCGAGTGGCGCAGCGGTCTAAGGCACTGCATCTCAGTGCAAGAAGTGTCACTACAGTCCCTGGTTTGAATCCAGGCTGAATCACATCCGGCTGCGATTGGGAGTCCCATAGGGCGATGCACAATTGGCCCAACTTCGTCTAGGTTTGGCCGGGGTAGGCCGTCATTGTAAATAAGAATTTGTTAACTGACTTTTCTAGTTAAATAAAAGTTAAATTAAACAATTTAAAGCATCCTTCAAGTTACAATGAATCAGTACCAGTCCACTAAGGCAGGAGTGAGTTATAAACAGTGAGTGGTGAAAAAATGTCAACTTGCTGTTAATCACTACAGAGTACTGTTTTACTCTATGCCACCCTTTCCAGCCCAATAAACTGAATTAAGCTAGGCTACAGTAGCTAGGTTACAGTAGCTAGGTTGGCAGTTGGCTTCATTCTGTCATTTTGAAGCGGCTGGTGCTAGCAGAATGCACAGACTGGCATTTTAATAACCTGTTGAATATTTCATGGGATCTTTTTGCCCAACTCTGATATCCAGGGATAAGTTGAGGATGTTGTTAAATACATGCTGGTGGGCGATTGTTTTATGATGCTTCCGGACTGAATAACATTATTCTTACTGCACTACAGGAAGACCACTATATATGGTTTGATACAGTTAAGTCCTCTCTAAACTGCGTTGAGATTAAATTAATCGTGCTGACTAAATTGAAACTTCCCTCAGTTGCTAAGCCTGTTGCTAGGAATGCCCGAGTGGACACATTGCACCAGCACTGCAGTCATATGTTTAATTCAACTCAATACATGGCAGCCAAATAAAAACATGGTGAAAACACCTCTTAAATCCAGAATGCCGTGTCAGGATTTAGCAAGTTCCTAAACCAATGAATCGTTCCAACCTCTCAACCTGTAATTATTTCAACACCCTGTCTTATGACATTTGTTTTCTTTCTTTGTTTCCCAGGTCACTTTCGTCTTGACCTGGCAGCTACTAATTTGACACACTATTAAAACACGCGTCTCCACACAGAGACATGATTAAGAGGTGTTGGTACTGTAACTGTTACACATTCTTACGACCACAGTGCCTCCAGCATGCCAGAGGTATTTGATACGGTTGACAACTTCAAATTAAGCAGCAATTATTTTTTGCCTGGATCATTACTAACTTCTGTGTTGAAGGATGCACACCTAATAGGGCCACACCTAATAGGGCCACACCTACTGTTAATTGCAGGGATTGTGACCGTAAAGCCACACAGTCTTTGCTCAATGCCATCACTAACATGACATTAAGGGTAAGAAGAAAAATAAAAACATCAATTACCCATTCTGAGAAACGTGGTAGAAATGCTCGCTACGCTCTTAGCTTCTAAGTAACCAATTCATTATTATTTAGCTCACACCTCTATCGGAGCCCAGTAATGAAACATACTACTGTGCTTTCAACAACTAACTCTTAGACATAGTCACCAAAGGATTTGAATTACTTCATCAAATAAGCCGGCACTTAATTAAAAAATGCGGGAATAATATCAGATAAGCCTGAAATAAATAGATTTAGATTTGTTTTGAGTGACATTAACATGTAGTGTTTTCCCAGGCACTCACTTATAAGGCGCTAAACTGCAGTAAAGTCCAGCGGAGCGGTCTTTCAGAGGCACAGCCGGCTTAAAGAGAGAAGTTATAAAGCTGTGTACTCTGAGCTGGGCACAGAACCATCCCCCTTTTATTAACCAACAGTGGCCTTGACCTTTTTAAATTCCCTTAAATTCCCTTTTCACCGGCCTGTCTGGGAGGCTCTGCGCTGCGGTGACTTGCCACTGTTGCTGATTGGAGGTGCTCTGCGTGGGTCAGAGCGTTCCCGGCTCTAAATCACCTGAGCGATGGAATAATTGCAGGCCTTTGGGCCACCGCTCAACCCTCTAATACTCCCGGGAATCTGCTCAGGCGCCACTCATTGCGCAAGCGTTTGCTGGGCTCGGCGGCAGAGAGAGCCACAGGTGAGGGGGATGCCCTTAGGCAACGTCAAGGTTCATCTTCTAAACACAGGGTGACAAAGCACTACCGTCAAATGAAGGGATGAGAAAAGCAAGATGGAGAGAGAGCTATTAAAGCAGGAGAGGTACTTCTGACAGCTTTGTAAGAGTTCAGAATAATGTCAGACTCCCTATGTGGTGAACTCGTGTTTTTTGGCCACAAGACTTAAAAGGTGTCTCTCTGCACAAAAGACCCCTAGATTATTAATGAACGTCAGATGAGTTTTTAATAGACTTTCATTGAATAAATTACAAGCTAATTAAGCACAGTTTCTGGGAATATAAAAAGGTTGAATAATACTTTAAGTGAACTCTATAATTCTGACATTATAATAAGGGATAATATATATTTGAGGAGTCGGGGCAGGTCTGTTGCACTAGTAACCAATCTGCAGAGCTGCCTCCAGGGCAAGATGCATGACAATAAATGCCAACCTGCGAGGGAGACAGGACACTTGGCGCCATTGAGCTGTAATTCACAGTGTAAGGATTAAAAGCCACGTGAAACCATCCTTCATAGTGACACTAATTATTTAGTGATTTGGAGGTGAACTGGAGGTATTGCAAAGGTACAGTTAACAATTGACAATAACCCATCCAAAACATGTATGCACAATATGTTGAAAAGCAAAGCTCTTTCAACTCACCTTTCCTGAAATACGGGGCTTTTTTGAATGGATTTCTTCTGAAGTGGCTGAAGCCGCTGTAGCAGAGAGGATAACTCTCCTGATCCACGATCAACTCACAGAGGCAAACTGCTGTAGCAGAGAGGATAACTCTCCTGATCCACGATCAGCTCACAGAGGCAAACTGCTGTAGCAGAGAGGATAACTCTCCTGATCCACGATCAGCTCACAGAGGCAAACTGCTGTAGCAGAGAGGATAACTCTCCTGATCCACGATCAGCTCACAGAGGCAAACTGCTGTAGCAGAGAGGATAACTCTCCTGATCCACGATCAACTCACAGAGGCAAACTGCTGTAGCAGAGAGGATAACTCTCCTGATCCACGATCAGCTCACAGAGGCAAACTGCTGTAGCAGAGAGGATAACTCTCCTGATCCACGATCAGCTCACAGAGGCAAACTGCTGTAGCAGAGAGGATAACTCTCCTGATCCACGATCAGCTCACAGAGGCAAACTGCTGTAGCAGAGAGGATAACTCTCCTGATCCACGATCAGCTCACAGAGGCAAACTGCTGTAGCAGAGAGGATAACTCTTCTGATCCACGATCAACTCACAGAGGCAAACTGCTGTAGCAGAGAGGATAACTCTCCTGATCCACGATCAGCTCACAGAGGCAAACTGCTGTAGCAGAGAGGATAACTCTCCTGATCCACTAATCAACTCACAGAGGCAAACTGCTGTAGCAGAGAGGATAACTCTCCTGATCCACGATCAGCTCACAGAGGCAAACTGCTGTAGCAGAGAGGATAACTCTCCTGATCCACGATCAGCTCACAGAGGCAAACTGCTGTAGCAGAGAGGATAACTCTCCTGATCCACGATCAGCTCACAGAGGCAAACTGCTGTAGCAGAGAGGATAACTCTCCTGATCCACGATCAACTCACAGAGGCAAACTGCTGTAGCAGAGAGGATAACTCTCCTGATCCACGATCAGCTCACAGAGGCAAACTGCTGTAGCAGAGAGGATAACTCTCCTGATCCACGATCAGCTCACAGAGGCAAACTGCTGTAGCAGAGAGGATAACTCTTCTGATCCACGATCAACTCACAGAGGCAAACTGCTGTAGCAGAGAGGATAACTCTCCTGATCCACGATCAGCTCACAGAGGCAAACTGCTGTAGCAGAGAGGATAACTCTCCTGATCCACGATCAGCTTACAGAGGCAAACTGCTGTAGCAGAGAGGATAACTCTCCTGATCCACTAATCAACTCACAGAGGCAAACTGCTGTAGCAGAGAGGATAACTCTCCTGATCCACGATCAGCTCACAGAGGCAAACTGCTGTAGCAGAGAGGATAACTCTCCTGATCCACGATCAGCTCACAGAGGCAAACTGCTGTAGCAGAGAGGATAACTCTCCTGATCCACGATCAGCTCACAGAGGCAAACTGCTGTAGCAGAGAGGATAACTCTCCTGATCCACGATCAACTCACAGAGGCAAACTGCTGTAGCAGAGAGGATAACTCTCCTGATCCACGATCAGCTCACAGAGGCAAACTGCTGTAGCAGAGAGGATAACTCTCCTGATCCACGATCAGCTCACAGAGGCAAACTGCTGTAGCAGAGAGGATAACTCTCCTGATCCACGATCAGCTCACAGAGGCAAACTGCTGTAGCAGAGAGGATAACTCTCCTGATCCACGATCAACTCACAGAGGCAAACTGCTGTAGCAGAGAGGATAACTCTCCTGATCCACGATCAGCTCACAGAGGCAAACTGCTGTAGCAGAGAGGATAACTCTCCTGATCCACGATCAACTCACAGAGGCAAACTGCTGTTGTACTTCATAAGGCTATGGGTGGGATGACTTGGGATCTTTAACAAATGGAATCACAAGAGAGATACATACAGTACAGTGACATTTCACCTCAAGTTGATTTGTCTGCATTTTGTGCTATGATTATGTATCATGAATCAGTACATTCCTCTTGCATTCCACTTACATTAGGTACATTTATAGAGTCATTGTTGTGTGGGTGTGTAAACATATGTGGGTGTGTAAACATATGTTTATGTGCTGAGAAGCTTGAACACATAGCTGGCATAATGCTGAAATCAGCTATCCAAGCAATACAGTGACTTCCACATATTTAATTTGTAAGAAGGACTACAGATAAGTCTGCTCTAACAAAGAGAGTCCAACGAGGTGTCACCTGTTCTATAACCCTCAGTTATATTCCATATCACCCTGATCTTTATTTTTCAAGTAGCAGGCCACAGTGCTTTCCATATCATTAAGATAAAGTGCAGGTGGAGCGTAACAGTTTATTAAAGTACAGTTTCCTCAGCGCTCATCACAACTAGCATCTCTGTGATGTCCGATCTGCATCGGTATCAGGATGATGTGTTATTTAATGGTTTAGCTGGATATGGCTACTATTTGCATGGTGTTTCCCCACTGCTAACACCAGCAACAATACACGGGTGTGTTTATCACATAGGGCATCAGAGAAGGCCCACACCTCATTAAAACATTGTGATGTCATTACATTTATTGGCAATATCCGTTTGTTGTCAAGGCGGCACCGTGCCGGACTATTTTGGGGAGCTTTCTCTCTCTCTCTCTCTCTCTCTCTCTCTCTCACTCTCTCTCTCTCTCTCTCTCTCTCTCTCTTTCTTTTTCTCGTTCCCTCTCTCTCCGTAGCTCTCTTTTACAGATTAAGCAAAGCTCCCAGGATGCAGTGTGTGTGTGTGGAGGTAATTACCTGCACAGACATGGCACAGAACAAAGCAATCAGGGAGGGGCCCTAAATACAGGGTCTAGACTTGGTGTCTCTCTCAATTTCTTTCTCTCTCTCTCCCTCTATCTTCTCTCTCTCTATTTTATTTTTAGGCCCTGAAAACAACTGAAAAACATTTCAAACTTAAATCAAAATGAGAGTAAAGAAAATTCACCAAAAATGAGTATGCATCGCATTTTTTGTCTCGAAGAAAGAGCTTGCAAGTTAAGCAGTTCACTGTACTTGTGCATGTGACCATAAAACTGGAACACGAGAGAAGATAAAAGGCTCTTGGTAACAGTCAGATGTCTATTGTATATCAACATCTACAGAACACATGTTTATGTGCTGAGAAGCATGAACACATAGCTGGCACAATGCTGAAATCAGCTAACCAAGCAATACAGTGACTTCCACATACTTCATTTAGAAGGACTACATATAAGTCTGCTCAAACAAACCATAGAGAATAATTATTGAAGTAGAGAAACAACAACATTTTAACAGCTCCAGTCTCGTTAAGAGAGACAGTGGGTCTGACCTCCTGTAATGGCTTTCATAGATAGTGCTTGTAATCAACCTAATTGATTGTAATAACGCACCAGGGGCATATTGTTTTTCTGTGGAAGAGAGGCTTTGGGAATCAGATGTGTTTAAGCAGGGCTATAATTCAGTTAATGACAGCCATTACTCCAAAGCCAACCAAACAGTGTCACTCACTTAAGGCTGCATTATGTAACTTTTGGGGAGACCCGAACAAATTCACATAAAAATGTTGAGTTTGGGTTTGAGTTTATTTTATTTTTACAGGGACAGTGCACATGAATCAACGTTTCAGTAAAGGTGCCGGTTTTAGCCAGCTGGCTAATTTTCAACCGCAGTCCCTGGGCAGGTTATTAAAAATAATTACAATATACACAATCATTGAGCAGTGAGCACACGCAGACAAACATAGGACAAGCAAGACATAGCATACAGACAGAGCAACATAGGACAAGCAAGACGTAGCATACAGACAGAGCAACATAGGAGAAAAAGCAGCAAGACATTAGTTATAGATCTGTCTTTCTCATTGAAAGCACTGGTCACTTTAATAATGGAACACTGGTCACTTTAATAATGGAACACTGGTCACTTTAATAATGGAACACTGGTTACTTTAATAATGGAACACTGGTTACTTTAATAATGGAACACTGGTTACTTTAATAATGGAACACTGGTTACTTTAATAATGGAACACTGGTTACTTTAATAATACTTCAATACTGTTATTATTATTATTTTTTTCAACTTTATTTAACCAGGTAGGCCAGTTGAGAACAGGTTCTCATTTACAACTGAGACCTAGGGCAAGATAAAGCAAAGCAGGGTGACAAAAACAACAAGACAAAGTTACACATGGCATAAACAAAAGTTCAGTCAAAAATACAATAGAAAAATCTATATACCGTGTGTGCAAATGTTGTAAGATTAGGGAGGTATAAGGCAATAAATAGGCCATAGTGGCGAAATAATTACAATTTAGCATTAACACGGGAGTGGTAGATGTGCAGATGATGATGTGCAAGTAGAGATACAAAGGGGCAAAAATAAATAAGAATATGGGGATGAGGTAGTTGGGTGGGCTATTTACAGATGAGCTGTGTGTACAGGAGCAGTGATTGGTAAGCTGCTGATGCTTAAAGTTAGTGAGGGAGATATAAGTCTCCAGCTTCAGTGATTTTTGCAATTCGTTCCAGTCATTGGCAGCAGAGAACTGGGAGGAAAGGCAGCCAAAGGAGGAGTTGGCTTTGGAGAAATATACCTGCTGGAGCGCGTGCTACGGGTGGGTGTTGCTATGGTGACCCGTGAGTTGAGATAAGGCAGGGCATTACCTAGCAAAGACTTATAGATGACCTGGAGCCAGTGGGTTTGGCGATGAATATGAAGCGAGGGTCAGCCAACGAGAGCATACAGGGCGCAGTGGTGGGTAGTATATGGGCCTTTGGTGACAAAATGGATTGCACTAGTATAGACTACATCCAATTTTCTGAGTAGCGAGTTGGAGGCTATTTTGTAAATGACGCCGAAGTCAATGATCGGTAGGATTGTCAGTTTTACGAGGGTATGTTTAGCAGCTTTGTTGCAAAATGTATTTTGGGATTGGAGATGCTTAAAGTGAGTCTGGAAGGAGGGTTTACAGTCTAGCCAGACACCTAGGTAGTTGTAGTGGTCCACATATTCTAAGTCAGAACCGTCCAGAGTAGTGATGCTAGTCAGGCGGGCGGGTGCGGGCAGCGATCGGTTGAAGAGCATAATTTAGTTTTACTGGCATTTAAGAGCAGCTGGAGGCCACGGAAGGACTGTTGTATGGCATTGAAGCCATTATCGGTGGTGACAGTGTTTCCTAGTCTCAGTGCAGTGGGCAGCTGGGAGGAGATGCTCTTATTCTCAATGGACTTTACAGTGTCCCAGAACTTTTGGGATTTTGTGCAACAGAATGACAATTTTAGTTTGAAAAAGCTAGCCTTTGCTTTCCTAACTGACTGTGTATATTGGTTCCTAACTTCCCTGAAAATGTTCATATCGCGGGGGCTATTCAATGCTAATGCATTATGCCACAGGATGTTTTTGTGCTCATCAAGAGCAGTCAAGTCTGGAGTGAACCAAGGGCTATATCTGTTCTTAGTTAAAAAAAAAAATTATGGGGCATGCTTATTTAAGATGGTGAGGAAAGCACTTTTAAAGAGTAAACAAGCATCCTCTGCTGACGGGATGAGGTCAATATCCTTCCAGGATACACGAGCCAGGTCGATTAGAAAGGCCTACTCGCTGAAGTGTTTTAGGGAACGTTTGATAGTGATGGGGGTGGTTGTTTGACCGCGGACCCATTATGGGCGTAGGCAATGAGGCAGTGATCGCTGAGATCCTGGTTGAATACAGCACAGGTGTATTTAGAGGGCAGATTGATCAGGAAGAGGGTGCCCGTGTTTACGGATTTAGGGTTGTACCTGGTAGGTTCCTTGATAATTTCTGTGAGATTGAGGGCATCTACCTTAGATTGTAGGACGGCCGGGGTGTTAAGCATATCCCAGAGTAGGTCACATAACAGTACAAACTCTGAAGATAAATGAGGGCCAATCAATTCACATATGGTGTCCAGGGCACAGCTGGGGGCTGAGGGGGGTCTATAACAAGTGGCAACAGTGAGAGACTTATATCTGGAAAGGTGGATTTTTAAAAGTAGAAACTCGAACTGTTTGGGCACAGAACTGGATAGCATGACAGAACTCTGCAGACTATCTCTGCAGTAGATTGCGACTCCGCCCCCTTTGGCAGTTCTATCTTGGCTGAAAATGTTGTACACATTGAGGATGGAAATGTCAGAATTTTTGGTGGCCTTCTTAAGCCAGGATTCAGACACGGCTAGGACATCAGGATTGGTGGAGTGTGCTAAAGCAGTTAACAAAACAAACTTAGGGAGGAGGCTTCTGATGTTAACATGCATGAAACCAAGGCTTTTACGGTTACAGAGGTCAACAAATGATAGCGCCTGGGGAATAGGTGTGTACTGGGGTCAACAGGGCCTGGGTTAACCTCTACATCACCAGAGGAACGGAGGAAGAGTAGGATAAGGGCATGGCTAAAGGCTATAAGAACTGGTCATATAGTGCGTTAGGAACAGAGAATTAAAGGAGCAGTTTTCATAGCGTGGTAGAATAGATTCAGGGCATAATGTACAGACAAGGGTATGGTAGGATGTGAGTACAGTGGAGGTAAACCTAGGTATTTAGTGATGATGAGAGAGGTTTTGTCTCTGGTGGCACCAGTTAAGCCAGGTGAGGTATCCGCATGTGTGGGGGGTGGGAAAAAATAGCTATCTACGGCATGTTGAGCGGGACTGAGGGCTCTACAGTGAAATAATACAATAAGAACTAGCTGAGACAGCAGTAGACAAGGCATATTGACATTAGAGAGAGGCATAAAGCAGTCACAGGTGTCGATCAGGAGAGCTAAGACAACAACGGGTAAATGGCGATGAATGGGCAGAGCGGGTCAGTTATGTACATACAGGACCTGAGTTTGAGGCTGGGGCCGACAGACAAACAAAATGAGATACAGTGTTATTGAAACAGTCCAGGGGGCATCAGCTGTGTAGCTGAGTGATCATAGGGTCCAATGAGCAGTAATAGGTGAGTCAGGGAGCCGATCAGTAGTCACTACTACGCTAGGCGAGCTTGAGACACGGCGTTCAGAAAGCTAGTGGGCCGGTGCAAGTAGGTGGTTCTTCGGATACATCACAACGGAAAAGCCTGTTGTTGGGTGATTACGTCGGCAGACCAGTCGTGATGGATCGGCGGGGCTCCGTGTCGACACTAAAGGGTCTAGGCCAATTGGGAAAATAGGTATTGTAGCCCTAGAATTCGTATGTATGTGAATATAGGTATTGTAGGTATTGAAATAGGTATTGTTGCCCTAGAATTCGTATGTATGTGAACCCTTGGATTTAATAACTGGTTGCAGCAATAACCTCAACCAAACGTTTTCTGTAGTTGCGGATCAGACCTGCACAACAGTCAGGAGGAATTTTGGACCATTCCTCTTTAAAAAACTGTTTCAGTTCAGCAATATTCTTTGAGATGTCTGGTGTGAACTGCTCTCTTGAGGGCATGCCACAGCATCTCAATCTGGTTGAGGTCAGGACCCTGACTGGGCCACTCCAGAAGGTGAATTTTCTTCTGTTGAAGCCGTTCTGTTGTTGATTTACTTCTGTGTTTCGGGTCATTTTCCTGTTGTATCACTCAACTTCTGTTGAGCTTCAATTGGAGGACAGATAGCCTAACATTATCCTGCAAATTGTCTTGATAAACTTGGGAATTCATTTTTCTGTCGATGATAGCAAGCTGTCCAGGCCCTGAGGCAGCAAAGCATCCCCAAACCATGATGCTCCTGCCACCATACTTTACAGTTGGGAGGAGTTTTTGATGTTGGTGTGCTGTGCCTTTTTTTTCCACACACAGTGTTGTGTGTTCCTTCCAAACAACTCAACTGTAGTTTCATCTGTCCACATAATATTTTGCCAGTAGCACTGTGGAACATCCAGGTGCACTTTTGCGAACTTCAGATGTGCAGCAATATTTTTATTGGACAGCAGTGGCTTCTTCCGTGGAGTCCTCCTATGAACACCATTCTTGTTTAGTGTTTTACGTATCGTAGACTCGTCAACAGAGATGTTGGCATGTTCCAGAGATTTCTGTAAGTCTTTAGCTGACACTCTAGGATTCTTCTTTAACCTCATTGAGCATTCTGCGCTGTGCTCTTGCAGTCATCTTTGCTGGACAGCAACTCCTAGGAAGAGTAGAAACAGCTCTGAATTTTTTCCATTTGTAGACACTTTTTTAGAACATCAAGGTTTTGTAACCCTTTCCGGCTTTATGCAAGTCAACAATTCTTCATCTTAGGTCTTCTGAGATCTCTTTTGATTGAGGCATGGTTCACATCAGGCAATGCTTCTTGTGAATAGCAAACTACATTTTTTTATAGGGCAAGGCAGCTCTAACCAACATCTCCAATCTTGTCTCATTCATTGGACTCCAGGTTAGCTGACTCCTGACTATAATTAGCTTTTGGAGAAGTCATTAGCCTAGGGGTTCACATACTCTTTCCAACCTACATTGTGAATGTTTAAATTATGTATTTAATATAGAAAAGAACAATAGAGTAATGTGTGTGTTATTAGTTTAAGCACACTATGTTTGTCTATTGTTGTTACTTAGATGAAGATCACATATATACACTACCAGTCAAAAGTTTTAGAACCCCTACTCATTTTGTCATCAATTTTAGTATTTTCTACATTGTAAAATAATAGTGAAGCCATCAAAACTATTAAATAACACATATGAAATAATGTAATAACCAAAAAAGTGTTAAACAAATCAAAATATATTTGAGATTTGAGATTCTTCAAATACCCACCTTTTGCCTTGATGACAGCTTTGCACACTCTTGGAATTATCTCTACCAGATTCACCTGGAATGCTTTTACAAGGAGTTCTCACATATGCTGAGAACATGTTAGCTGCTTTCCCTTACCTCTGCGGTCCGACTCATCCTAAACCATCTCAATTTGTTTGAGGTCGGGGGATTGTGGAGGCCAGGTCATCTGATACAGCACTCCATCACTCTCCTTCTTGGTTAAATAGCCCTTACACAGCCTGGAGGTGTGTTGGGTCATTTTCCCGTTGAAAAACAAATGATAGTCCCTCTAAGTCAAAACCAGATGGGATGGCGTATCTATGCAGAATGCTGTGGTAGCCATGCTTGTTAAGCGTGCCTTGAATTCTAAATAAATCACATACAGTGTCACCAGCAAAGCACCCCAACACCATAACACCTCTTCCTCCATGCTTTACAGTAGGAAATACACATGCGGAGATCATCCGTTCACCCATACCGCATCCCACAAAGACACAGCGGTTGGAACCAAAAATCTCCAATTTGGACTCCAGACCAAAGGACACATTTCCACCGGTCTAATGTCCATTGCTTGTTTTTCTTGGCCCAAACAAGTCTCTTCTTCTTATTGGTGTCCTTTAGTAGTGCTTTCTTTGCAGCAGTTCGACCATAAAGGTCTGATTCACACCTCTGAGCAGTTGATTTTGAGTTGATGTGTCTGTTACTTGAACTCTGTGGGTGTCACGCCCTGACCTTAGAGAGCCTGTTTATTTCTCTATTTGGTTAGGTCAGGGTATGATTTGGGTGGGCATTCTAGTTTGTCTATTTCTTTGTTGGCCTAGTATGGTTCCCAATCAGAGGCAGCTGTTTATTGTTGTCTCTGATTGGGGATCATACTTAGGCAGTCCTTTTTCCCACCTTCAGTTGTGGGATCTTGTTTTGTGTGTAGTTGCTTTCTGTGCTGCATGGAGCTTTACGTTCATTTAGCATTTTGTTATTATTGAAAATAAAAGCAATATGTACGCCTACCACGCTGCACCTTGGTCTCCTTCCGATGACGAGCGTATCAGTGGGCTGCAATTTGGGCTGCAATTTCTGAGGCTGGTAACTCTAATGAACTTATCCTCTGCAGCAGAGGCCACTCTGGGTCTTCCATTCCGGTGGCGGTCCTCATGAGAGCCAATTTCATCACAGCACTTGATGGAATTTGCGACTGCATTTGAAGAAACTTTAAAATGTCTTGATATTTTCCAGATTGACTGACCTTCATGTCTTAAAGTTATGATGGACTGTATTTCTCTTTGCT
Organism: Oncorhynchus mykiss; assembly: GCF_057628025.1. Lineage (NCBI taxonomy): Eukaryota > Metazoa > Chordata > Actinopteri > Salmoniformes > Salmonidae > Oncorhynchus > Oncorhynchus mykiss. The sequence goes on from NC_143031.1 coordinate 11,456,134, forward strand.
TATTTGAGCTGTTCTTGCCATAAAATGGACTATCTTCCGTATACTACCCCTACCTTGTCACAACACAATTGAATGGCTCAAATGCATTAAGGAAATAAATTCCACAAATTAACTTCTAAACAAGGCACACCTGTTAATTGAAAGCTGGTTAAGAGGCTTACTATTTGAATTTTAGAAACTAGGAAATGGCAGATCGATTTCTACATAGTGCATCTTTAAGCCTCTTCATGTCGGTTTGTGTAGACCATGCAATTTCACTCCAACATGTACAAGCTAGGTGATTACAAGCAAATACTGTGTAAGTGCAACACAAACACTTATTATTGAGAACAATCAAATACATGTTAGGTCTATCAATTTTATCAAAGAAGATATTGACCTTGGCATCGACGACTACAAGTAAATGCCGGGACGTGTGACATGAGAAAATGCTGTTCTCATTCACAGGTAAACCTTTTATGACTATGAATCATCTGGTCGAAACCTTTAATTGCTGAGGTTAGCCTCTCTGTGTCTCTCTGTGTCTCTCTGTGTCTCTCTGTGTCTCTCTCTCTCTGTGTCTCTCTCTGTCTCTCTCTCTCTCTCTCTCTCTCTGTGTCTCTCTGTGTCTCTCTCTCTCTCTCTGTCTCTCTGTGTCTCTCTGTGTCTCTCTCTGTCTCTCTCTCTCTCTCTCTCTCTCTCTGTGTCTCTCTGTGTCTCTCTGTGTCTCTCTCTCTCTCTCTCTGTGTCTCTCTGTGTCTCTCTCTCTCTGTGTCTCTCTGTGTCTCTCTCTCTCTGTGTCTCTCTCTGTCTCTCTCTCTCTCTCTCTCTCTGTGTCTCTCTGTGTCTCTCTCTCTCTCTCTCTCTGTCTCTCTGTGTCTCTCTGTGTCTCTCTCTGTCTCTCTCTCTCTCTCTCTCTCTCTCTGTGTCTCTCTCTGTCTCTCTCTCTCTCTCTCTCTGTGTCTCTCTGTGTCTCTCTCTCTCTCTCTCTGTCTCTCTGTGTCTCTCTGTGTCTCTCTCTCTCTCTCTGTCTCTGTGCATCTGGAGTTGATCAGCCCATTTCCTGGGTAGTGTTACAGTGAACAATTATCTTCAGATCAGGAGACAGCAGGACTTAAAAGGCCTGATAATGAAGTAAACGAAAAGGGTGAATATGTGTCCTACCACATTAATGAAATTTACCTGACTGTCCTTTAGAGGACTAACACCACAGACAACAACGGTAATAGCCACATTCACCACCAACGCAAACAAACAACCTTGCAAGCAGCCACAAAGAAACGGATGAGACTGAACTAACATGAAACTTCAGACCGATAACCCCTTTAATTCTCTGGGGCATTGAGCACCAGTTTAGAACCTCGACAAGTAGGCCAAGCTGACATAATGAGATGAATTATGCAACTTTTTGGAGAGAAAATATAATTCATCTTAAGGAACATCTACATTCCCACAGCGGTGAAATCTTAGCTCTCTCTGTATTGGGGTCCTATGTGGCTGTAAAAGCAGGGCATTGGTAATTGCAGAGCTGCCAATCAATTAGAGACATGGCCCCAGTCTCCCCTGTTTCAAAGGCGCGCATCGGGGCCCTGACATTTGAACTTGTAGGCGGAGGGTCTCGGCCAGGCCCCAGTGGCAATATTCTCTCCATGGGGGCCAGGTGGAGACGAGAGGGGGTTGGGGACAGGGGGGTTTGGCATAGGGGCGTTCAGTCAACTGGGGCTGGTCCCACTATGCCTGGCGTCTCTCTCTCATTAAACAGGGGCGAGTCAGAGGTGCACGTCTGCGCTGGCCAGGGGGCAGGAAGGATCATATTAATTCAGTGACGCTCTCTGCCCCGGGTGTCAGGTGACATTGTTTTGCACCTCATTTTGCGTCCCTGCAGTCTCTTTTATGATTAGTGCCCAAACCATTATGAAGATAACTTTGATGTTTTCTGGAGTCATTTGTTTATTCTCTTAAGAGCTTTCTTTATGGTTCGGAACCACTCAGCACATGCCAAATCACTACTTCTGGACTAATGGAGAGCTCTGCAGATTTTAGCAGACCAGGACACTAATGTTGAGGTGACATCTTCTGAGCCGTTAAGGAGTGGGATGGTAAACACTTAAGAGTAGTCTGCTGGGAAAGTTGCGGCCTTTCAAACCAGACTCCATTCACTTTTTAACGAGACTATGATTGCTCTTTTAGAGTTTTTTTTGTTTAGAGTTACATTTCCCTGAAATATGGAAACTGCCTCAACAACACTCATTCCGCTCATTTAAAAACAATTACACCATCTCAATACCTCTAGAAAATAACAAACCTTAATTGCAGTTTTAAAACAGACTATAATTATTGTTGATTTAAATCAGTGCATGCACGAGCACTCTCTCGCAGTCTTTCTCTCTCTCCATAAACTCCATTCAAATTGTACCCAAAATAAATAATCCTGTTCTATTTGATATATAGCCCTATATATAGATGTCCTAGCCTTCCTCTTTCAGTCAATACATTCAACGCAGTATTAGACTTATATTTAGCTAATTAATGATGGTTATGCATAATAAGCGTCTAACTTATAGCCTCTATCTCTTGTGCAATATGCAAGCACCTGTGCTCCGCAGAGAGAGAGAGAGAGAGAGAGAGAGAGCGAGACAGAGAGACTTAGCAGACCTGGCTCTCAAGAGAAGACAGGCTATGTGCTACCCACACAGTGAGGTGGGAACTGAGCTGCACTTCCTAACATTGTGCCAACTGCACGGTATGACCATATTAGAGACACATATTTTCCTCAGATTACACATACCCACAAAGAATTTTATAACAGATCCAATCTTGATAAACTCCCATATTTACTAGGTGAAATACCACAGTGTGACACAGCACCACATTCATTTTTTATTTCATACTTCAACTATAGTAATTGCACTATTTGTTTTGTTACAAAACTGTACATAGCCAATAATATAACATTTGAAATGTCTAATGTGTACTATTCATTTTTGATTGTTTATTTCCCTTGTTGATTTATCTTGTTTATTTCACTTTTGTTTCTTATCTATTAAACTTTCTTTGTCAATGTAAACATATGTTTCCCAAAAAGGCCCTTTGAATTTAATTTATTAGAACTGAATCGAGAGAGAGAGAGAGAGAGAGAGAGAGAGAGAGAGAGAGAGAGAGAGAGAGAGAGAGAGAGAGAGAGAGAGAGAGAGAGAGAGAGAGAGAGAGAGAGAGAGAGAGAGAGAGAGAGAGAGAGAGAGAGAGAGAGAGAGAGAGAGAGAGAGAGAGAGAGAGAGAGAGAGAGAGAGAGAGAGAGAGAGAGCGAGATAGAGAGAGAGAGAGAAAACCAAGGCCTGATCACCCCAATCCACAAAAGTGGAGACAAATTTGACCCCAATAACTACCGCGGGATATGCATCAACAGCAACCTTGGGGAAATCCACCCTACACACCCTAATTGACAAACAAACAAACCAAAACGAAGGCAAAGTCTTCTCATGCTTTGTTTATTTAAAAAAGATTCTGCTATACAAATTGATGAAAAGTAATGTTGGGGGAAAAACAGAAAACATTATAAAATACATATACACAAGCAAGTGTGCGGTTAAATGTGGCAAAAATGTGCAAAAAAAAAACACAGATACTTTTCTGGGGTGAGACAGGGATGCAGCTTAAGCCCCACCTCTTCAACATATACATCAATGAATTAACGAGGGCACTAGAACAGTCTGCAGCACACGGCTTCACCGTATTAGAATCTGAAGTCAAATGTCTACTGTTTGCTGATGATCTGGTGCTTCTGTCCCCAACCAAGGTGGTCCTACAGCAGCACCTAGATCTTCTTCTGCACAGATTATGTCAGACCTGGGTCCTGATAGTAAATTTCAGTAAGACAAATATAATAATCTAGACACCGTTGCCCTAGAGCACACAACAACAAAAAAAATCTTGGCCTAAACATCAGCGCCACAGGTAACTTCCTCAAAGCTGTGAACGATCTGAGAGACATGGCAAGAATGGCCTTCTATGCAATCAAAAAGAACATAGAAACATAGAATTTGACGTACCAATTAGGATCTGCCCAAAAAATACTTGAACAGTTATAGAACCCATTGCCCTTTATGGTTGTGAGGTCTGGGGTCCACTCACCCACCAATAATTCACAAAATGGGACAAACACCTCAGTGTACAACGTAAAACCTCAAATAATGCACGCAGAGCAGAATTAGGACGATACCTGTTCATGATCAAAATCCAGAAAAGATACGTTAAATTCTACAACCACCTAAACCTAAAAGGAAGCGAGTCCCAAACCTTCCATTACAAAGCCATCACCTTCAGATAAATGAACCTGTTGAAGAGTCCCCTAAGCAAGCTGTTCCTGGGGCTCTGTTCACACACACAAACACACCCCATAGAGCCCAAGGACAGCAAAACAATTAGATGAGAAATTAAAAGATAATTACTTGACACATTGGAAAGAATTAACAAAAACACAGAGCAAATGCTATTTGGCCCTAAACAGAGAATACAGAGTGGCGGAATACCTGACCACTGTGACTGACCCAAACTTAAGGAAAGCTTTGACTATGTACAGACCCAGTGAGCATAGCCTTGCTATTGAGAAACGTCACCGTAGGCAGACCTGGCTCTCAAGAGAAGACAGGCTATGTGCACACTGCACACAAAATGAGGTGGAAACTGAGCTGCACTTCCTAACCTCCTGCCAAATGAATGACCATATTAGAGACACATACATTGTATTCGGATGTTATTCAGACCCCTTCCCTTTTTCCACATTTTGTTATGTTACAGCCTTATTCTAAAATTGATTTTTTTTTATCCTTAGCAATCTACACACAATACCCCATAATGACAAAGCAAAAATAGTTTTTAGACATTTTTGCAAATGTATTAAAAACTAAAAACAGAAACACCATATTTACATAAGTATTCAGACCCTTTGCTATAAGACTTGACATTAAGCTCATGGGGAATCTTGTTTCCATTAATGATCCTTGAGATGTTTCTACAACATGATTGGAGTCCAACTGTGGTAAATTAAATTGATTGGAAATGATTTGGAAATGCACACACCTGTCTATATAAGTTCCCACAATTGACAGTGCATGTCAGAGCAAAAATCAAGCCATGAGATCAAAGGAATTGTCCATAGAGGTAAGAGGCAGGATTGTGTCGAGGTACAGATCTGGGAAGGGTACCAAAACATTTCTGCAGCATTGAAGGTCCCCAAGAACACAGTGGCCATCATCATTCTTAAATGGAAGAAGTTTGGAACCACCAAGACCCTCCCTAGAGCTGGACGCCTGGCCAAATTGAGCAATCGGGGGAGAAGGGCCTTGGTCAGGGAGTTCCTTGGTCACTTTGACAGAGCTCCAGAGTTCCTGTGTGGAGATGGGAGAACCTTCCAGAAGGACAAACCTCTCTGCAGCACTCCACCAATCAGGCCTTTATCGTAGAGTGGACAGACGGAAGCCACTCCTCAGTAAAAGGCACATGACAGCCCAATTGGCACCTAAAGACTCTCAGACCATGAGAAACAAGATTCTCTGATCTGATTAAACCAAGATTTAACTCTTTGGCTTGAATGCCAAGTATCACATCTGGAGGAAACCTGGCACCATCCCTATGGTGAAGCATTGTGGTGGCAGCATCATGCTGTGGGGATGTTTTTTAGCGGCAGGGACTGGGAGACTAGTCAGGATCAAGGGAAAGATGAAAGAGCAAAGTACAGAAAGATCAGAACCTCAGACTGGGGCGATGGTTCACCTTCCAACAGGACAACGACCCTAAGCACACATCCAAGACAACGCAGGAGTGGCTTCGGGACAAGCTCCCCATCCAATCTGACAGCGCTTGAGAGAATATGCAGAGAGGAATGGGAGAAACTCCCCAAATACAGGTGTGCCAAGCTTGTAGCCTCATACCCAAGAAGACTCGAGGCTGTAATCGCTGCCAAAGGTGCTTCAACAAAGTACTGAGTAAAGGGTCTGAATACTCATGTAAATGTGATATTTCCGTTTTTTTTTTTTTTATAAATGTGCAGACAAACAGTTTTTGTTTTGTCATCATAGGGTATTTCGAATAAGGTTGTAATGTAATATAATGTGGAAAAAGTCAATGGTAAAAAGTAATTCCACAAAGAATTAAAAAACAAACCCAATTTTGATAAACTCTCATATCTATTGGGTGAAATACCAGCGTGTGCCATCACTGCAGTAAGATTTGTGACCTGTTGCCACAGGAAAAGGCCAACCAGTGAAGAACAAACATCATTACAAATACAAACCATATTTATGTACAGTATATTTATTTCCCCTTCTGTTCTTTAAACTATTTGCACATAATATTACATTTTAAACGTCATTATTCTTTTGGAACTTTTGTGAGTGTAATGTTTACTGTAAAAAAAAAAGTGTAAACATATGTTTCCCATGTCAATAAAGCCCTTAAATTGACATTTACATTGAATTGAATTGAGAGAGAGAGAGAGAGAGAGAGAGAGAGAGAGAGAGAGAGACAGAGAGACAGAGAGAGAGAGAGAGAGAGAGAGAGAAAGAGAGAGAGAGAGAGACAGAGAGACAGAGAGAGAGAGAGAGAGAGAGAGAGAGAGAGAGAGAGAGAGAGAGAGAGAGAGAGAGAGAGAGAGAGAGAGAGAGAGAGAGAGAGAGAGAGAGAGAGAGAGAGAGAGAGAGAGAGAGAGAGAGAGAGAGAGAGAGAGAGAGAGAGAGAGAGAGAGAGAGAGAGAGAGAGAGAGAGAGAGAGAGAGAGAGAGAGAGAGAGAGAGAGAGAGCGAGAGAGAGAGAGAGGCAGGGAAACTGGAGTCATGAACACTATGAGTCATAAAGCCAAATGGCTCCATCAGTCTGGACACAGCGGCTGGGCTCTGATCCTGACCTGATTGTGGAGATAGGGGCCCCTCCCCTACCCTCCACTCCTCAGCAATGTTTTTGTTTGGAAAGGGAACCCTGCTTGGGTTGAATCGAGGCCTCCTGGCACTGGCATTGCCCTCTTATTGATCCTCTCCAATTCATTTTAATATTGGACCATTGTCTCTGCGACTCTGGTAGTGGTTGCCTGTTGGTCATGCCTGTAAGGCCTACACTCCCTGAGCTCCTTTCTGTAAGACCTCGAACCAGTCATTGTGTTGGATAATGACCAGTCTGTAAAGCGAAGAATGCACACCTCTTATATATATATATATATATATATATATATATTGGACAGGAATGTTTAAGTAGTTGTTCCATTTAAAGACACTTCACTTAACCCTGTGCAATATCTAATTTATGAAATGATAGTAACGTCTGACAAAACTGGGTTTGGAGCCGAGGGTTTAGAGGAAAGATGTAGAACTTCATTGGTAGTGAATTACACAGTACTACAGTATATCATTGTCAGGGAGAGTTCCAAAAATAATTCGAGGTGGCACTCACACTTGGCCAGAAGACTATTTTCCTGAGTGAACAAGTTTGGTAAAATACTACACACATGCTTCCACTGAGAGTTCCCTCTTTTTTTTTGTTGGCAATGTGCATAATTTCTGTATTACCTTTATAGCTATGAATAATATTAAGAAACCACAACCAAAACATTTCTCTAGAGCCTCCCCTTTGCTGCCCTGCAATCAGCAGCTGACTTAATCACAACAACGGAGCTGAGGCTAACAACAGATTGCCTCTTCAGATGTCATTAGCAAAGTGAGCATAAATTTTTCACATTACAGGATCATTCTTTTCCTGCTGAATAGCAGTCTCCTCTGTTAGCAGCTAATTTGAGCTGGCGCCATCCACCTATTGAAGGTAGTAATTTAGGTTCATTAGAGCTAAATCTTGGTCGGAAGACCGGCGCTCCTTAACACTAATTAAGGTGTTAATGAAAACAATGTGATGATAGCCACTGTCAGGCTTAACTTAATAACTCCCTTCATTTCAACAACCTTTGCAAGTTTGACAACGTGTCTGACCTTTCTGTAGAGAGAGGGCTTCTAGACAGGACTTGTTTTTCAGACTGAAATGCATAATTATATAATTATCATGTATTATGTTCCCTACATCAGGTAAAGAATATGTTTTAGATTGTTAGAATAAGAAAAATTATACTGAATTTAAAGGGTATCTGGGCAAATAATGCATTCATTGTCAGTATTCACTTGTTAAATCACTCTTAAAGCGAATCAAATTGTGTTGGTCGCATACACGTTCAGCAGCTGTTACCGCGGGTGTGTAGCGAAATGCTTATGTTCCTAGCTCCAACAGTGCAGTTTTATCTAATGATACACAACAACACACATCTAAAAGTAAAATAATGGAATTAAGAAATATAGACATTTTAGGAAGAGCAATGCCATAGTCTGGAGTATAAATATACAGTATGCTGTATATATACAGTACCAGTCAAATGTTTGGAAACACCTACTCATTCAAGAGTTTTTCTTTATTTTTTACTATTTTCTATATTGTAGAATAAATGTGAATACATCAAAACTATGAAGTAACACATATGGAATCAGGTAGTAACCAAAAAACTGTTAAACAAATAAAAATATATTTTATATTAGAGATTCTTCAAAGTAGCCACCCTTTGTACTGATGACAGCTTTGCACACTTATGCCATTCTCTCAACCAGCTTCATGAGGAATGAAAATAGTATGAATGAAGAAAAACCCTGGAATGAGTAGGTGTGTCCAAACCTTTGACTTTTACTGTATATATAAAGTATATATATTTGTGATGGAATGTATAGACAATATGGACAGTATATGGATATAATATGTAGTATATCTGAAGAATACGTAGGATAGAATAGTATATGTACAGCAACAGTTAAAAAGGATGGACTTGACTAGAATACAGCATATACATATGAAATGGGTAAAACAGTATGTTAATATTATTAAATTGACCAGTGTTCCATTATTAAAGTGACCAGTGATTCCATGTGTATGTACGTACGGCAGCAGCCTATAAGGTGCAGGCATGAGTAACCTGATGGTAGCCGACTACATGTTATAATAAAGGTGGGAAAAATAAAAACACTTTATTTCATGTCATAATGTATTGTGATGTAAAGTATTGTAATGTAAAGTATTGTAATGTAAAGTATTGTGATGTAAAGTATTGTAATGTAAAGTATTGTCATGTAAAGCATTGTAATGTAAAGTATTGTCATGTAAAGTATTGTAATGTAAAGTATTGTGATGTACAGTATTGTCATGTAAAGTATTGTAATCTAAAGTATTGTCATGTAAAGTATTGTCATGTAAAGCATTGTAATGTAAAGCATTGTAATGTAAAGTGTTGTAATGTAAAGTATTGTCATGTAAAGTATTGTCATGTAAAGTAGTGTCATGTAAAGTATTGTCATGTAAAGCATTGTAATGTAAAGTATTGTAATGTCAAGTATTGTGATGTACAGTATTGTTATGTAAAGTATTGTAATCTAAAGTATTGTAATGTAAAGTATTATAATGTAAAGTATTACAATGTAAAGTAGTGTAATGTAAACTATTGTAATGTAAAGTATTGTCATGTAATGTATTGTCATGTCAGTATTGTAATGTAAAGTATTGTAATGTGAAGTATCGTCATGTAAAGTATTGCTATGTAAAGTATTGTAATGTAAAGTAGTGTAATGTAAAGTAGTGTAATGTTAAGTATTGTGATGTAAAGTAGTGTAATGTAAAGTAGTGTAATGTAAAGTAGTGTAATGTAAAGCATTGTAATGTTAAGAATTGCAATGTAAAGTATTATAATGTAAAGTATTGTAATGTAAAATAGTGTTTTTCCATACTAGCAAATATCGGTTTATGGTTACAGTATATTCTGATAATCTATCGAAAGTCATCACTTCTTGGGTTGTTAGATGTATGTTGTCTGTGCAACAATATAGACAGTATAATGAAGCATTTAATAATTTGGCACAGCAACAAACCTACCTAGAGATATCAATCTTCTAATAATATCGTATTTATACATGTATAAAACTATATTAATCTTCCAACATTAGACATGATTTAATCTACTGAGAATCCTTAAAAGTATCAGTTTTCATTTAAAATACAATCAATCTTTTTTTGTCTCATACGCCGAATACAACAAGTGTAGACCTTACCGTGAAATACTTACTTACAAGCCCATTTAGTGTGCTTTGGGGTCAGAGTGTCCATAAAGTGGGCCTAATGGCTGTGTAAACACAGTATGCGTGTAACAAACCCAGCTTATTACACAGTCCCACATTCCACCACTTCAAAGCGCAGACTATAATTACAATGCTTGAGGTGTGTCCAAACATACCAACAAAACCAGAAGCTGTCTTCTGACGTTTTCTCCCCCTCCACTTTTTTTTATTTTATCAAGCCCAAAGAGATTATGGAAAAAGGAAGGAGGATGTGTTTGTAATTTTCTACTCAAGGGGGTTCCTCCTGCTGAAAATCTCCTTGGTCCACATTCGGTTCGCACGCGGCTTTAGTCACTTTCTTTCATTCCTCACGGTCTCAAGACTTTCCACAGCACTATTGCATTGAGTTGACTATATAGGTGCAGGATCTTCATTTGAGCCAGTTTTCTACAGCAGGAAAATAATCCTGAAGCAACAGGAAATGTGAATTATTATGTGGATTATAATTAATGGACATTATTGTAGTTGATACATTTTCGTAAGGGAAATCTGACATTTCAAACTTCAGAAATCTTTTTAAACCTCAAACATACTATAAGTGTAAAAATGTACTGCACTGCAGGAAAGTTCTCCTGCAACAGGGTGATCAAATTAAGATCCTACATCTGTAGGCTACATGCAGTTTACATGTCTCACTACCACTTAACCCTGTGACAGGCTGTATGTAGCAAGGCCTGGGACTGTGATTGACAAGGTGCCTGAGGGTGTGGGTGTGACCAGAGCAAGTGGGGAGGTGACTACTGGGTAGAGCCACAAAACTGCAACAGTTTCTCCCCCGAGGAGCAAGGCTTTCATCTGCCCGCTCACTGGCGCCTTCGCAAACCTCAGATTGTCTGTGAAATCACCCCGTTTAATAACGCACAGCCTCATGGGAATGGCGCTCTCGCTCAGTCTCAGCCCTGTAGGCCCCCAGCGCATGCACACACACACACGCACCCACACACATGCACAAACGCACATACACACGCACACACACATACACACACCCACACACACACACACACACACACACACACACAACACACACACACACACACACACACACACACACACACACACACACACACACACACACACACACACACACACACACACACACACACACACACACACACACACACACACACACACACACCTCTTACCAGTCAAGTCCTTGTGATTATCAAATAGTGGCTGTTTATTTCTTGTGCCAGTAGTACCATTTGTAAAGGTCTTTATTGAGGAAATGTAATATTACTACATGATAGAACTAATAGTTACTTCTAGTCGTGTATTTCTCTAAACAAATGTTTTGAGCAGCACAGTAACTTATTTGGCATTTGGAATCTGGGCTTTGAATCTTGAAAACATAACCAATGTGACTGAAAAAAATATTCTAGCAAAAAGGAAATGATGTATAGGCCTACAGTTTTCTCATACCGTAAGTGCAACTGTTGAACTGTAGGTGTGTAAGTCCTCTCCATTTCAACACGGCCTACTGACAGAAGAATTTTGTAGAAAACAATCAGATGAATAACAGTAAATGGATGTTTGATTAACACGTATGTATTAATTAACACTCGGGATAAACAGATGTGGGTAGAATATGTTGCATTGTTTGTTTAAGTAAACTACCACGTTCATCTACCTGGATTTGGTCTGTTTTTAATAAAGACACAAAATCCGCATTTGCAATTAAAAAAACGTATTTTGTCAGTCTCAATAATGTGCTGAAATAACAAAGCAGGTAGAATCGAGACTGCCACAACAACTTTTCCCCAAAACAAATGAGATGTGGTAGTAGGCTATTCACACTATTTTAAAGGTCATGAAAATGTTGAATCACAATTAGAATCAGAATAAATATCTATACCAGTATGCTACAGACTGCTATATCGGTCCAGTACCAGTATGCTACAGACTGCTATATCGCTCTAGTACCAGTATGCTACAGACTGCTATATCGGTCCAGTACCAGTATGCTACAGACTGCTATATCGCTCCAGTACCAGTATGCTACAGACTGCTATATCGGTCCAGTACCAGTATGCTACAGACTGCTATATCGCTCCAGTACCAGTATGCTACAGACTGCTATATCGGTCCAGTACCAGTATGCTACAGACTGCTATATCGTTCCAGTACCAGTATGCTACAGACTGCTATATCGCTCCAGTACCAGTATGCTACAGACTGCTATATCGGTCCAGTACCAGTATGCTACAGACTGCTATATCGCTCCAGTATTACAGCACTAGTAAAGGCCCAGTGTACTACTTTTTCTGCAGCACCTTCAGCACCCCTATTTCCAGCAGCTATGGGCACACTTAAATTAAGAGAGCATGATAAAGAATTGGGCTGCAGAGGAAGCACTTTCCCACCACATTTGTGTATCCTGGTTTGAGGCACCAACAACGTTTTACAATCAGGAAAAGTCACATCCTGAGAGAGATTGTTCATCTCTTTCATAATTGGGCGTAAATTACCCACAAGGGGGCTGTGTTTACACAATCTCTTGAGGTTAGGTTCGAAGTAATCCGTCACAGTACACCATGTGGTATAGCCTACTGGATATATTTTTGAACCCTTGTGTGAGAGACCAATCACTGGTAACAAGGGCCGCTCTTACATTTTGGCAGCGCTGCGATTGGCCGAAAGTTCCACTGGCGCCACGTGATTATTTAACCTATCCCACACTTGACAGGTCGTGTCCCCATACTTTGAAGGCCACCTGTAGCTGAGACTGATAGTCTTGTCGTGTGCCATTGGTACATATTTCGGGGGAATGTCTGCCCATGTGAGTTTGAGGGATAGCAGTTCATCGGAGGAGGACAGCCGACCGGAGCTAGAGAGGACGATGGATGGCCTCAAAACTCAAGTGACAAGACACCATCATCCCTTCAGTGTGGAGGCTATAATGTCGAGTAGAAAGATTCACAGTGAGTTTACAAGCAAACCCGACAATGTCTCTGTGGTTACATTTTCAAAGACGCAGAACTCTCCGTACCTGTGCAGAGAGAACTACAGCCCTCCCGCGGGAATCCGAAAGCTCTTTATCCCACTGTCGCCTGTAAAGTCAGAGTCCTCCGAACCGGATGATTGTGCTCCCTGGGTTATGAGCCCAAGATTCTCTGCACAAACGCGTAAGTCATTTTTGGAGAAAATCTGTTTTTTATGTAGACTAATCGGAACACATTTGGAAGGTGTACTTCTCCTCACTATTTCCCATAACCTATTATTTTATATTTAGGGATAAAAAGTACAGTACATTATCAAACAGTTTTATCTCAGTCTCTTCATTCAAAGACTCAATCATGGACACTCTTACTGACAGTTGTGGCTGCTTTGTCTCTACCTTCTTGCCCTTTCTGCTGTTGTCTGTGCCCAATAATGTTTGTACCATGTTTTGTGCTGCTACCATGTTGTGTTGCTACCATGTTGTCATGTTGTGTTGCTACCATGTTATTGTCATGTTGTGTTGCTACCATGTTGTGTTGCTACCATGTTGTGTTGCTACCATGTTGTCATGTTGTGTTGCTACCATGCTGTGTTGTCATGTGTTGCTGCCGTGCTGTTGTTGTCTTAGGTCTCTCTTTATGTAGTGTTGTGTTGTCTCTCTTGTCATGATGTGTGTTTTGTCCTATATATATATATATATATATATATATATATATATATATATATATATATAATTATTTTTTATTTTTATCCATCATTGTAAAAAATAATTTGTTCTTAACTGACTTGCCTGGTTAAATAAAGGTTAAATAAAAAATATTGTAAAATACAAATCAATTAACATATAATTTGTGTATGGCAGACACATTCAATTTATTTAACAGGGTGTAAACTAAAACGATTTGTGCAAGTATTAACTTTGTCTTATTTACTTTGAATATATCTGAATGTTTGTGTAGAAAATCCTTACCATAAAGTAAGAGTCTTGATATTCAATCTATTAGACCAATATGTGACAAATAAGTATTAGGAAAATCATTTGGTTAGGCCTGGGTCTTTACAAAGTTATTTGAGTTAATAAAATGGCTTACTGTGGGTCGTGTAAGTTATACTGCTACAACCTCATCTTTCATTTGAAAACAATATTCAACCTTTTCCATTATTTATTTGGCATATTTAGATTTATTTCTATCTATCTTTTTGGAATATCAGGCAGGTCTTCAAACCCTTTAATTGAGTTTGTTCATGTGGTTTGTGTGTAATTGTCAGCATTGCTTTAAATTAATCAACACATAATAGTCCTCCCCTCCCTTGACAGGAGTATGTGTATCCATTGCAATGTTTGACATTTCCATTTAACAATGAACCACAACAAGCTTAGTAAGAAACAGTTGATTGGATCACATATTACATCACTCCAAAATCACTCTATTTTATGCAAAGAAAATGTTATATAGTCAATTCACTTGTACAGCACTTAGGGGAAAATTAGTATGCCAACGTTTCAATTTCAGTTTAAAATTGCTATCGGCCCAACCAATACCTTTGGGTACACACACAATCAGTTCATACTGTATCTCTACCATTGTTCATTGATCTGTCAGGATGATGTGATAATACTACATTAGGTACATGTTTTCTATCAGGATGATGTGCTAATACTACATTAGGTACAGGTTTTCTATCAGGATGATGTGCTAATACTACATTAGGTACATGTTTTCTATCAGGATGATGTGCTAATACTACATTAGGTACAGGTTTTCTATCAGGATGATGTGCTAATACTACATTAGGTACAGGTTTTCTATCAGGATGATGTGCTAATACTACATTAGGTACAGGTTTTCTATCAGGATAATGTGATAATACTACATTAGGTACAGGTTTTCTATCAGGATAATGTGATAATACTACATTAGGTACATGTTTTCTGTCAGGATGATGTGCTAATACTACATTAGGTACAGGTTTTCTATCAGGATAATGTGATAATACTACATTAGGTACATGTTTTCTGTCAGGATGATGTGATAATACTACATTAGGTACAGGTTGTCTATCAGGATAATGTGATAATACTACATTAGGTACATGTTTTCTATCAGGATGATGTGCTAATACTACATTAGGTACAGGTTTTCTATCAGGATGATGTGATAATACTACATTAGGTACAGGTTTTCTATCAGGATGATGTGCTAATACTACATTAGGTACAGGTTTTCTATCAGGATCAGGACACAGTATTTACTTTGTCACTCAAGTAGCTTATCCATGTGTTAAATTAAATCAGCATTGGCTCTGAACCTCTCTCTGTCTCTCTGTCTCGCTCTCTGTCTCTCCAGGGCAGGTAAGTCCTACCTGTCCGCTGCGGAAGCACAAGACCAACAGAAAGCCTCGTACTCCCTTCACCACCTCCCAGCTGCTGTCTCTGGAGCGTAAGTTCCGTCAGAAGCAGTACCTGTCTATTGCTGAGCGGGCCGAGTTCTCCAGCTTTCTGACCTTGACTGAGACCCAGGTCAAGATTTGGTTCCAGAACCGCCGGGCTAAGGCCAAGAGACTACAGGAGGCCGAGCTGGAGAAGCTCAAAATGGCTGCCAAACCCGCGCTGCACCCGGGCTTTACGTTACCCATGCCCCTGGGAGCACAGCTCCACACAGCCGTCTCCCTCTACGGACAGTCCTACCCCTACCACCGTCCCATGCTGCCCCTCTCTCCTATGGGGTTGTACGCTACACCTCTGGGATACAGCATGTATCATCTATCAGGATGATGGATAGGAATATACGCCCCTGCTCGCTGGACTATTCTGTTCATATTAGTCTTTAACACGTGGACATAACTCTTTAAATACTATCTTTTTCTCCTTGCTATGAAACAACACTGAAATGTAGTTTTTTTTTTTTACACCTGAAGATACAGCGCCTCAATCACGAAAAAGAGCCTTAAAGACTTAAATGAAATTGTTTTCTGGTGTCTTGTTTTTCTTCTGCTGATTTGGATATCAAGGCCAAATGAACTAGTGGTTCTGTTTTTTCGTGATGTAATATATTCCAATGCAAATGTTTATCCAATTGCCTCTGGTATTGACAACATGTGGTTCAATTACTTCCATTCCACTTGTCATC
This sequence comes from Oncorhynchus mykiss, assembly GCF_057628025.1. Lineage (NCBI taxonomy): Eukaryota > Metazoa > Chordata > Actinopteri > Salmoniformes > Salmonidae > Oncorhynchus > Oncorhynchus mykiss. Next base: position 11,472,364 of record NC_143031.1, read on the forward strand.
TAGCTAGCATAGAAGATTCAACTAAGGCCCATAATTCTGTTCGGTCCCGGGTGGATCCAAACTTCAGGACTGTCTCATTTTACCTCTACTTGATGACAGATGACAAGTTTGATTTCTGACTGCTTTCATCCCATAACGAAGTCTAATAAATTAGTTGTGGGAACTGTTGTCTTTTTTTTTCATAAACTCAACTAATTCAAATGTGTTGCTATTTTTACGTTAGATTTGACTGTAGCAACACATTCTATTCACCACCTCTGCTCTGTCAGGCATTTGTAGTCTGCGATTCATTTGTGTATACTTATTTATTTTGCTTTCACTCTAAACTTTTAATGCTGGAAATGAATTGATTGAGTGATTCATGTTTCGTATTTATAACATGTAGCTCAAATGTGGCAAAAGTTTATACTTTTTAATCTTTCATCTAAATGTTCCTTTGGAAGGAGCTATACTATGCAGTTTTATAAATACTTTTTAATCTTTCATCTAAATGTTCCTTTGGAAGGAGCTAAACTATGCAGTTTTATAAATACTTTTTAATTTGGTTATGTATGTCATTCACAAGGATCAAATTAAAAAAAACGTTTAAAACATATGTTTTCTTCTTGAGATATTATGTAAGTCAGAATATGTTGTTACGTATCTACGGCTGTGCTATCTAAGCCTTTGAAATTTAACATGACCTACATTTTCCACAGACACAGCTGCTGTGTGGTATGGTAACATGGTTGATAATGTTTATGTCAATATTTGACAACCCTCAACTGTAAGCACATAAAAGTGAGATTTCCAGATATTATAAAACTGTTGTAAACCATATCAGTGCATGTCATTTTAAAGCAATGTTTCATTAAGTTGTCATGGATTTTGCAGTGTTATGCTTCCAGTACGTAATATAATTATTTAATTTCATGTGAAATTGTGTTAATGTCAATTGAAATCGAGAAATGCAGAGCCCCAAACCATAGCATCTAAACTATACCACCTTCCCTCATCTCAGCCCTTCACATTCTGAAAGCAATAACTTCAACAAGAATCTGTGGAACGATAAGTAAGCTGTACCTGTGTCTCAAACACTGTCGTGCGTCATACCTTTGGGTTATTTCAATGACAAAAGTTGTTAAGCTACTAAGATTTAAACATGCCAAGTTTTAAGATGGCAGTAGTATTATTTCCCGAGCAGCATTATTGGGACTAATTGACCTTAATGCTGTTGTTGTTGTTGTTGTTGTTGTTTTTTGTCAACTGTGTCCGGCTTCTACAACACTTCTGCTTGTGTGAAACACCATTGGTTTGGAAAGCCAGATTGGTCATGTTTTATGGTCCTCCTTCCGTCCTTGTTATATCATTCATCAGGGCCCTAACCCTATAAAGTTAGCTGCATTTGTGGCAATTGTGAGAGCTGCTTACAACTTCCGTGTGACTTTGATGTAACGAGGAAATCATTTATAGGCAGCACTCTATTTATGAGCTTCCCTTTAATCAAAACAAGGCAGCGAGGCAAGCCCTCGGCGCAGTCAAGCAATCAGCTTAATGAACAGCAGATTGGCAGAGATGTTCGAGGATCTGTTTGGAAATGTCAGGTTGAGGCTATATTACTTGAGGGAGAAGTTCTTTATCTATTGAAACAATGTTCTATATTTGTGCTAAATAAATGGTTTCACCGTTATTGTGATTTTTTTTTGTGATGGTATTCTATTTTGACCTTCAAGGCATTCATTAAAGAGGCCAAATATTTTATTAGATTGATTCTGATTTTAAATAAACAAACATATTTATAACAAGAAGCAAAATACTGAGAAATCATTATGTCAATGTGTTGTTACACCACTCTAGAGCCAGAGGATATCAGTGGTGTAAAGTACTTAAGTAAAAATACTTTAAAGTACTACTTAAGTCGTTTTTTGGGGGGATATCTGTACTTTACTATTTATATTTTTGACACATTTTACATTCCTAAAGATAATAATGTACTTTTTACTCCATACATTTTCCCTGACACCCAAAAATGACTTGTTATATTTAGAATGCTTAGCAGAACAGAAAAATGGTCAAATTCACACACTTATCAAGATAACATCCCTGGTTGTGCCTACTGCCTCTGATCTGGCGGACTCACTACAGACGTGCTTCGTTTGTAAATGATGTCTCAGTGTTGGGAGTGTGCCGCTGGCTATTCGTAAGTCAGATAAAAATACAAAAACGGTGTAGTCTAGTCATTTAAATTATTTATACTTGATCTTTTAGATTTTAATACTTAAGTACATTTTTGCAATTTCATTTACTTTTGATACTTATGAGTATATTTTAAACCAAATACTTTTAGACTTTTACTCATTTTCTATTAAGGGTATCTTTACTTTTACTAAAGAATGACAACTGGGTACTTTTTCCCCCACTGGAGGATATGACCTTTGAGTGTTTGGGAATATGTCATTCAAGCACAGAGAGGATCAGATACCTCCTCTAGTGGTACTGTTGGATATAGCACCTTGGGAACAAACTGCTGAGGAGCTCTGGGCCAAGGTTCTCAGTAGGTGGTGCTATGATTACAATCTAAAACTGTAAATCAAGGATGGCGACAAATACACTCACATACTTTGCATTTGAATGTAATGATTTGTAATGTAATGTTATGTATTTTAATGTAATGTTTTGTACTGTAATGTTAATAATAATAATTACCCCCTTTTTCTCCCCATCGCTACAACTCCCATACGGGAGAGGTCAAAAGTCATGCGTCCTTCAATACACAACCCAACCCGGAATCCAGCCGCACCAATGTGTTGGAGGAAACACCTTGCACCTGGCAACCTTGGTTAGCATGCACTGTGCCTGGCCCGCCACAGGAGTCACTGGTGCGCGATGAGACAAGGATATATATCCCTACCGGCCAAGCTCTCGCTAACCCGGACGACACTAGGCCAATTGTGCGTCGCCCCACGGACTTCCCGGTCGGTTGCGACAGAGCCTGGGCGCGAACCCAGAGTCTCTGGTGGCACTGCGCCACCCGGGAGGCCTTGTAATGTATAGTAATGTAATGTAATGTAATGTGTGTACAAATGGTGGACCACCAGTTGCATTCTAGATTATTCTGATCACATGTTTAATTTATGAGATCATGTTTAGTCAGAAATGTGTATTGTAAAAGAACATTTTGAAGTGTGTATTGGCCATTGCCTTCTGTTTGTTTTCACAAGGACTTGATGAGCCCATTTCTTCCTCTTGGCCAAGGACCTCAGGAAGCTGCAAGCCCAGCAATGGGGACACAGGGGTGTAATCTGTTTTTTAATTTATATTGTGTAATGAGTCAGAGGCAATCTTCCACACAACAGAGCGCACATTGTTCCGGTGTATTTTTAATGTAATCTCTCCATCTCATCGCACCATTGAGGAGGGGAGCTGGAGATAGGAGCAGAGAGGAACAGAGAGGAGCAGAGAGGTACAGAGGAACAGAGAGGAGCAGAGAGGTACAGAGGTACAGAGAGGAGCAGAGACAGAGAGGAGCAGAGAGGAACAGAGAGGTACCGAGAGGAACAGAGAGTAGCAGAGAGGACCAGAGAGAAACAGAGAGGAGCACAGAGGAGCAGAGAGGAGCAGAGAGGTACAGAGAGAAACAGAGAGGAGCACAGAGGAGCAGAGAGGAGCAGAGAGGTACAGAGAGAAACAGAGAGGAGCAGAGAGGAACAGAGAGTAGCAGAGAGGAACAGAGAGGAACAGAGAGTAGCAGAGAGGAACAGAGAGAAACAAAGAGTAGCAGAGAGGAACAGAGAGAAACAGAGGAACAGAGAGGAACAGAGAGAAACAGAGAGGAACAGAGAGTAGCAGAGAGGAACAGAGAGGAACAGAGAGGAGCAGAGAGGAACAGAGAGTAGCAGAGAGGAACCGAGAGTAGCAGAGAGGAACAGAGAGGAACAGAGAGGAACAGAGAGTAGCAGAGAGGAGCAGAGAGGAGCAGAGAGGAACAGAGAGGAGCAGAGAGGAGCAGAGAGGAGCAGAGAGTAACTGAGAGTAGCAGAGAGGAACAGACAGTAGCAGAGAGGAACAGAGAGGAACAGAGAGTAGCAGAGAGTAGCAGAGAGGAGCAGAGAGGAACAGAGAGGAGCAGAGACAAACAGAGAGAAGCAAAGAGGAACATAGAGGAGCAGAGAGGAACAGTGGAGCAGAGACAAACAGAGAGAAGCAGAGAGGAACAGAGAGGAGCAGAGAGGAACCGAGAGAAACAGAGTGGAGCACAGAGGAACAGAGAGGAACAGAGAGTAGCAGAGAGGACCAGAGAGAAACAGAGAGAAACAGAGAGGAACAGAGAGAAACAGAGAGTAGCCGAGAGAAACAGAGAGGAACATAGAGAAACAGAGAGGAGCAGAGAGGAGCAGAGAGAAACAGAGAGGAACAGAGAGAAACAGCGAGGAGCAGAGAGGAACAGAAAGGAGCAGAGAGGAACAGAGAGTAGCAGAGAGGAACAGAGAGTAGCAGAGAGGAACAGAGAGTAACAGAGAGAAACAGAGAGGAACAGAGAGTAGCAGAGAGGAGCAGAGATGAACAGAGAGGAGCAGAGAGTAGCAGAGATGAACAGAGAGTAGCAGAGAGGAACAGAGAGTAGCAGAGAGGAACAGAGAGTAACAGAGAGAAACAGAGAGGAACAGAGAGTAGCAGAGAGGAGCAGAGAGGAACAGAGAGGAGCAGAGAGTAGCAGAGAGGAACAGAGAGTAGCAGAGAGGAACAGAGAGGAACAGAGAGTAGCAGAGAGGAACAGAGAGAAACAAAGAGTAGCAGAGAGGAACAGAGAGAAACAGAGGAACAGAGAGGAACAGAGAGAAACAGAGAGGAACAGAGAGTAGCAGAGAGGAACAGAGAGGAGCAGAGAGGAACAGAGAGTAGCAGAGAGCAACCGAGAGTAGCAGAGAGGAACAGAGAGGAACAGAGAGGAACAGAGAGTAGCAGAGAGGAACAGAGAGGAGCAGAGAGGAACAGAGAGGAGCAGAGAGGAGCAGAGAGTAACAGAGAGTAGCAGAGAGGAACAGAGAGTAGCAGAGAGGAACAGAGAGGAACAGAGAGTAGCAGAGAGTAGCAGACAGGAGCAGAGAGGAACAGAGAGGAGCAGAGACAAACAGAGAGAAGCAAAGAGGAACATAGAGGAGCAGAGAGGAACAGTGGAGCAGAGACAAACAGAGAGAAGCAGAGAGGAACAGAGAGGAGCAGAGAGGAACCGAGAGAAACAGAGTGGAGCACAGAGGAACAGAGAGGAACAGAGAGTAGCAGAGAGGACCAGAGAGAAACAGAGAGTAGCCGAGAGAAACAGAGAGGAACAGAGAGAAACAGAGAGTAGCCGAGAGAAACAGAGAGGAACAGAGAGAAACAGAGAGGAACAGAGAGAAACAGCGAGGAGCAGAGAGGAACAGAGAGGAGCAGAGAGGAACAGAGAGTAGCAGAGAGGAACAGAGAGTAGCAGAGAGGAACAGAGAGTAACAGAGAGAAACAGAGAGGAACAGAGAGTAGCAGAGAGGAGCAGAGAGGAACAGAGAGGAGCAGAGAGTAGCAGAGAGGAACAGAGAGTAGCAGAGAGGAACAGAGAGTAGCAGAGAGGAACAGAGAGTAACAGAGAGAAACAGAGAGGAACAGAGAGTAGCAGAGAGGAGCAGAGAGGAACAGAGAGGAGCAGAGAGTAGCAGAGAGGAACAGAGAGTAGCAGAGAGGAACAGAGAGTAACAGAGAGAAACAGAGAGGAACAGAGAGTAGCAGAGAGGAGCAGAGAGGAACAGAGAGTAGCAGAGAGGAACAGAGAGGAACAGAGAGGAGCAGAGAGGAACAGAGCGAAACATAGGAACAGAGAGTAGCAGAGAGAAACAAAGAGGAACAGAGAGGAACAGAGAGGAGCAGAGAGGAGCAGAGAGGAACAGATAGAAATAGAGGAACAGAGAGGAATAGAGAGTAGCAGAGAGGAACAGAGAGAAAAAGAGGAACAGAGAGGAGCAGAGAGGAGCAGAGAGAAACAGAGTAGCAGAGAGGAACAGAGAGAAACAGAGGAACAGAGAGGAACAGAGAGAAACAGAGTAGCAGAGAGGAACAGAGAGGAGCAGAGAGGAGCATAGAGGAGCAGAGAGAAACAGAGAGTAGCAGAGAGGAACAGAGAGTAGCAGAGAGGAACAGAGAGTAACAGAGAGAAACAGAGAGGAACAGAGAGTAGCAGAGAGGAGCAGAGAGGAACAGAGAGGAGCAGAGAGTAGCAGAGAGGAACAGAGAGTAGCAGAGAGGAACAGAGAGTAACAGAGAGGAGCAGAGAGGAACAGAGAGAAACATAGGAACAGAGAGTAGCAGAGAGAAACAAAGAGGAACAGAGAGGAACAGAGAGGAGCAGAGAGGAGCAGAGAGGAACAGATAGAAATAGAGGAACAGAGAGGAATAGAGAGTAGCAGAGAGGAACAGAGATAAAAAGAGGAACAGAGAGGAGCAGAGAGGAGCAGAGAGAAACAGAGTAGCAGAGAGGAACAGAGAGAAACAGAGGAACAGAGAGGAACAGAGAGAAATAGAGTAGCAGAGAGGAACAGAGAGGAGCAGAGAGGAACAGAGCTTGTATTTGTTTGAACATCACATTCTGATGACCAAACAATGGGGCCTGGGAACATGGAAAATATAATGGATCAATCCCTTGTGTTGCCATGTCCATTGATTGTTGTCTTTCTGTTACAGGTTTTAGTTGGTTCCACCACTGGAGAAAGAGAGGCAGTCTGTTTAGCAAATGAGGGGCTACATTGATTTTCCACCAAGGGATTGTGTTGGCTCCTGGGAGTATGTTACATACATTAAGTAGTACATCATACAAACGTGTATATTCAGTCATTGCATTTCTAGGCAAAGAACAAGACTTCCCCACCATGCACCCACCATTGATTAGTAGCATGTTCTTTGTTCTTGTGGAAACTGATCAATAACATGTGATATATCATCTTTATATCATGCTGGAGAGATGTAATTCACACACACACACCAACACATACACACCAACACACACACACCACCACACACACACCAACACATACACACCAACACACACACACCAACACATACACACCAACACACACACACCACCACACACACACCAACACACACACACCAACACACACACACCACCACACACACCAACACACACACACCACCACACACACCAACACACACACACCAACACATACACACCAACACACACACACCACCACACACACACCAACACACACACACCACCACACACACCACCACACACACACCAACACATACACACCAACACACACACACCAACACATACACACCAACACATACACACCAACACATACACACCACCACACACACACCAACACACACACACCATCACACACACACCAACACACACACACCAACACCAACACATACACACCAACACACACACACCAACACATACACACCAACACTTATGCTGCTGCAATACTGTTTAATATTATTATTATTAGTAGTAGTATTAGTATTGTTTACAGTATACTGCTACCAGTCACTTTCTCCTAATCCCTGCCTATATGTAGATACAGTACAGTATCTACTTCAAACTACTCCAGTATCCTTGCCCAGTAAATCTGGCACTGACCTTGTAGAGTATATTGCTTCCTCTCTTATTTATTATTGTTTTGTGTTGTTTTATTTATTATATATATATATATATATATATATATATATATATTTGTATTAGTTATACTATTTTGATATTGAATACTGCGCTGTTGGGTAGAGCTTGCAAGTTAAGCATTTCATTGTACTTATGCATGTGACAATAAAATCTAACTGAACTTAATAAGAGAAGAAGAGTACAGAGAAAAACATGTGCTGTACTAAAAGCATGTGCTGTACTAAAAGCATGTACTGTACTAAAAGCATGTACTGTACTAAAAGCATGTACTATCCTAAAAGCATGTACTATACTAAAAGCATGTACTGTACTAAAAGCATGTACTGTACTAAAAGCATGTACTGTACTAAAAGCATGTACTATACTAAAAGCATGTACTATACTAAAAGCATGTACTATACTAAAAGCATGTACTATACTAAAAGCATGTACTGTACTAAAAGCATGTACTGTACTAAAAGCATGTACTGTACTAAAAGCATGTACTATACTAAAAGCATGTACTATACTAAAAGCATGTACTGTACTAAAAGCATGTACTGTACTAAAAGCATGTACTGTACTAAAAGCATGTACTATACTAAAAGCATGTACTATACTAAAAGCATGTACTATACTAAAAGCATGTACTGTACTAAAAGCATGTACTGTACTAAAAGCATGTACTGTACTAAAAGCATGTACTATACTAAAAGCATGTACTGTACTAAAAGCATGTACTGTACTAAAAGCATGTACTGTACTAAAAGCACGTACTATACTAAAAGCATGTACTATACTAAAAGCATGTACTATACTAAAAGCATGTACTGTACTAAAAGCATGTACTGTACTAAAAGCATGTACTATACTAAAAGCATGTACTATACTAAAAGCATGTACTATACTAAAAGCATGTACTGTACTAAAAGCATGTACTGTACTAAAAGCATGTACTGTACTAAAAGCATGTACTATACTAAAAGCATGTACTGTACTAAAAGCATGTACTGTACTAAAAGCATGTACTGTACTAAAAGCATGTACTATACTAAAAGCATGTACTGTACTAAAAGCATGTACTGTACTAAAAGCATGTACTGTACTAAAAGCACGTACTATACTAAAAGCATGTACTATACTAAAAGCATGTACTATACTAAAAGCATGTACTGTACTAAAAGCATGTACTGTACTAAAAGCATGTACTATACTAAAAGCATGTACTATACTAAAAGCATGTACTATACTAAAAGCATGTACTGTACTAAAAGCATGTACTGTACTAAAAGCATGTACTGTACTAAAAGCATGTACTATACTAAAAGCATGTACTATACTAAAAGCATGTACTGTACTAAAAGCATGTACTGTACTAAAAGCATGTACTGTACTAAAAGCATGTACTATACTAAAAGCACATACTATACTAAAAGCATGTACTATACTAAAAGCATGTACTATACTAAAAGCATGTACTGTACTAAAAGCATGTACTGTACTAAAAGCATGTACTATACTAAAAGCATGTACTGTACTAAAAGCATGTACTATACTAAAAGCATGTACTGTACTAAAAGCATGTACTGTACTAAAAGCATGTACTGTACTAAAAGCATGTACTATACTAAAAGCATGTACTATACTAAAAGCATGTACTATACTAAAAGCATGTACTATACTAAAAGCATGTACTGTACTAAAAGCATGCACTACATGTTCTACTAAGCTGACATATGGATTTGTTTTCAGATGATCATGGATCATTTAGATATTTGATTTGGAATTTTCGGAAAATATTAAAGTATTATTTGATAAAATATTGAATTTTAGAGATAAGAAAGCTCAGGAAATATATAAATATATATATATTTTTTTCTGCACATATTTAACCCCTTTTTTTTTGTTGGGACAAAACTACCTCCATAGTTCCATAATTTTTTAAAACCAGTACCGGGTTACTTTCAGACGAGTCCCGTGACACTTGTGGGGGTCGTAGAGAACAAAGTAGAGAACACCATCGTGTAGTAGTGGGGTTATATTAGTTAGTAGGCCGATATAGGTGGATGTGGTGAATTGAGACGCAGCCCATGCTTCCAACAAATATATCTCTAGCTTAAGCTGACGGATTTTGATGGGGATTGTTTTATTATGTTAATTAGATTGACACACGGGTTTGTCAATAGACTCTTAAGGATAGTAAAGTATGACGTAATTTGCGGAAAACACAAATTCACCAAGATGTGGGTTTGTAGTGGCTTAAAGGGATGTACTGTCAATGTTAGCATCTTTTGAACATTTGGCTCTCCCACTCATCCACCCAGCCCCAGGCTCTTTAAATCAATGCATCTGTCACTGAGATTGTCTGGCTCTCCTGGGCACTCAAAAAACACAGACAGGGTCAGTCAGCTTGTGTAACACACAACCAAGAACCAGTGTGGAGTGGCGACAGACAGTCCATCAGTGCCAGCCCAGTCAGCCCAGGAGGGGTGGAGAAAACCAGGCCAGTTGGCCTCATGCTCTGAGTAAACAGACTTGTTCAAACGGAACACACATTTTGAGAACAGACACCACTCTAAACCCAACAGGACTCCTCTTATGTCATATCAATGTGCTGTGCTCTTTTGTGATGTACATGGACATTCCCATGGGGTTTTGATTTTATGTAAGGCCAAGCCCTGCACTTTATTGGCCTGTGTAACACATGTCAGCACATGGAGACGTCGCTGCACAGAGGATAAGGTAGAACAGTCGGTTTAAGCCCTGTTATTTCACTGAGTATTGGTTATCTGATATAGCTTGTACAGTAGTAGTCCACTACGTTGATCCATTTCAGCAGGAATGGGAAGGCTCTTTTAAGAATGGATACAGTTCATCTGCAAGACTTGGGCAAATGACTGTCTTTCTATGCAGACATCAATGACTCAGTCGTCATTTGGACACTTCCTATAGGATTATACAATGGCATCGCACAGAGGCATACAACAATGGAACTACATTCATTCATATAACACCAGCCCAAATGTTAAACAGTCCTACATATCCATTGTGAAAGAATGAAGCCACGGAGTAGCTATTGGTATAATGCATTGGCATAGCATTTCCTTACACTTTAATGTCAATCCTGTTTCATTTGATGGCACGACATTCAATTAGGCCCTTCATCATCATCATCATCATCATCATCAAAAAAAGAAAAGGAAAGAGTTTAGCAGAAATTGGTTTGACATGAGTTGATTTATTTCTAGGACATTGTCAATCTAAAAAATACTTCCTTGAATTGTCGACAGAGACACAACCTGACTAATGCACAGAGATGATGTTTCCAAGCACTCAGTATGAGACGGGGCTGTTCCTTTGAGACATTGTTGGTGGATTGAGAGGGAGGTGTGAAAGACAGCATGGGACGTAGAGGGACCGTGTAATTGGCCACTTATGCTAACACACCCACAAATACACCACATAATACGATGTGTCATCTACCTTATGGACGGGTGACATCTTACATTGTGCCACGGGCACAGCCACAATGCTAATGAAGCACACTGCTGAACACTTAGGAAGTTGTACGGAGGCAGAGTATTGTTTTGACCAGTAGGTGGCAGAATAGCAACAAGAGTGAACAATTTGAAGGAGGTGCCAGCCCAGCAGACATCAGAGAACGACTGGGATTGTTTATCAAACATGAATAAAATGTTGCTTTTTTGAAAAGAGCAAATGAATGAATAATGAATCACCAATGAGTTGCAAAATGAGATGAGATGATCCTTCAGGCGAGGGCTTGCAGTCTTATTCATTATACACTGCTCTGATTACCTTGCTGGGACCATTTAAGTACAAGGCTGAGTTACTGTGCTGATTTTGAAATGTAAACGACAACAATAAATATACAAATAAGGCTAAGTAGATATGTATATACATACCAAGTTTTATTTCTAACACCTGGGGAGCTGAACAAGAGTGTCTGCTAAGTGACTAAAATGTAAAGCACTGTAGGCCCTCACACTATCAGGAAAAAATATGTATTTGGCTGTCCCCATAGGTCAACCTTTTGTGGTTCTACGTGGAAACCAAAAGGGTTCGACCTGGAACCAAAAGGGTTCGACCTGGAACCAAAAAGTGTTCTTCAAAGTGTTCTCCTATGGGGACAGCCTAAGAACCCTTTTAGGTTCTAGATAGCACCCTTTTCTCTGTGAGTGTAGTGTTGAGGTGGGTTGTCGAGGATTAATGTTCCATATGTGCTGCCAGGGAGAAACCCATCACAAATCACTGCCAAATTGATGTTACTCAAATGCAGTGTGACATTACGATGCAAGGTCAGGCCTGGAACTGCACATCGTACTGCAGAGAGAGGGACTGCTCGCTTGCTGGGGGCTGTCACTACGGCACTACAGGAAACGGATTAGCAATTTACAGACTGGTTGAAACAAGCTTACACACTGATATAATAGACCGACAGAGCATGAAACTGTTGTAATATTTCTTGTTTTCTCAATGTGCTTGAAATGCAATAATCTCCATACAAAATACATTTTTCAGTATTAAAGCGGTATGCTGTTGGAATCTTGCTTTAGGTGTGAGCTATTTTTTGACTCATACAGTATGTATGCTTTTACATGAATTACTCTTCCTAACACTCTTTCTCTTCCCTTAGCCATGAATTATTTCACATGGATTCACCCTTTCTCATGATACAGTGTTGGAGGTGAAGGGAGACCATAAAAGATGAAAATTAATGAGAATTTTCTGAATTTGCACAAGAAGAATTGGCACAATAATTTTTTTACACAAGAAGAGATCACAACGTGATCCTTAACTTATTTTTTTTTAAAATATTGGACCTAAATAGCCGAGTTCTTCTGAATCTCAATAGAGACGATCATAGAGGATTATCTGTAGTTTGTCACATGTATGTGGATGATGACTGCAGTATTGGCCACAAGGCATGTTACAAAGAAAGACACTATTTAAAAAGGTGGAGAAGGTCTATGTAATCAATCCATAATATAATGGACAGCTGTTTGACAGCACACACAAAAGCATCGATGACTAAGTTCTGGTGATGATTGAGCTCTTGGAGGCTCAGCAGCCTGTCAATAAGGACACAGTCACAATGCAATCTCATTTGTTGAAATCTAATGCTATGTCTGTTCCGTTTCACAGATGGCTGTGTGACTCAGCTATCGTGTTCAGCATTGGATTCGGTGTAACTTAATATGCATCATATTAATTTTTAATCAGACAGTTGTCCTGTTTGACCGAGACTAAAGTGGTATTGTTTTTCTCTTTTGTTGCATTGCGTTTCAGCCCACCCTCAGCTCTGGCCAGATAGATTCAGGTCTTTGTAAAATAACACTATTACAGTATTGAAGATGCCAGCTTCTTAGTTCTACACCACATGGAATTAAGCAATTTGCATAATGGAATAACATTAACTCAACTCATGTTTGATTCACAGTCTCCTGTAGAGGTTGTTTTTATTACCCACATAAATGACACCTAACTCTTAAAGCAATGGACAGGTTTATGTAATGAAAGGAGCTTAGAGGTCGTATTTCATTATGGTCTGTCACTGCAGTGCTGAGTATTTTACCAGTTTCCAGGTGGCTGGAGCACACAGTCCATACAAAGAGGGATGGAGGAAAAACTTCACCAGATAAATACAACTCTCACAGAGTAAGAGTTTTTTTCCCCTCACTCTCTGCTCTTGGTTCACACGCACTCTCTTCACTATAGAAAGTGCCAATCATCACAAAAGGTACAGTATAAGATGGGATTTGGTGCGAATTCATGTGACATTTTCATTACCTCTAGACCAGCTATTCCCAAACTAGTGTACGCCAAATAAAAATGTGATTATGTTTTCCTGTTAATTCATTAAAATTATAATAATAAAAAATAAACTACATTTATATTTTCCAACGGGGCTATACATTTGGGTGAGTTTTTTTTTATCTCGCCTGAGTAGCCTCGTATCACTGCCAAAAATAAAATGAAGCCATCTAGTGTTAAGTGACATAACAACACATTGTCAAATACAGGAAGCCTAGTCAAATAATTAACAATCAATCACAATAACCGTTACTCTCTCGCGGGAAACATTCACTCTTGCGCGGACATTTAGAAACGAAACATGACAATTTGAAAAATACGTTTTTGGAGTGAGAATAAAGACAACTTTCGAGTAGTAAGACATAAAAAGCAACAGATACCATTAATAAGAAGGGGCTAGAAGAGTCTTATATGGTGAGCTACTGAGGTGTTAGGACAGGCAAGCCCAATACTATACAGACAATTACTTCATCAAACAACATTGTTTCATTATGCATCAGTGACATGGCAGGAGATGTTTTGAAACAATTACCGTTTCGCATACAAGCCAGTGAATTTTATGCATTACAGCTGGATGAGTCGACAGACGTGGCAGGCCTGGCACAGCTCCTGGTACATGTCCGTTATGTTTATGAGGGTCAATTAAGGAAGACATCCTCTTTTGCAAACCACTAGAAACCAGGACAACATGAGAGGATATATTTAAAGTACTGACAGGGAGACATAGTGGAGTGGTAACGTGTGTGTCAGCAGTGGCTCCCAACGCCACTTGGGTACACTGCAAAATCCACCGAGAGGCTCTTGATGTCAAGGGAATGCTTGAAAGATGTTTTGGACACTACAGTGAAAATGGTATAGTGTGTGTGTAGCAGGCTTACAATGAGGCAAAAAAAATAATTTGAGAGTACGCTGACCCTGGTGCTAGAGAGGGTATGCAACTGGAGGATGAATGTTTGAAGGGGTACGGGACTATAACAAGTTTGGGAACCACTGCTCTAGACTGAGGATAGAATAGCTGTTTGCGCTTCTTCTTTAACTGTCAGGATATAATGGTTATCATACAACTACCTAGATGTGGTGTGTGTCTCCCAAATACCACCCTGTTCCCTACATAGTGCACTATTTTAGACCAGGGCCCACATGGTCCCATTTGGGATGCAGACATTGTCTGTCACATACCTCCTCTCTCCGCTCTCAACACAGGAAGAGTCATTAAATGAGGAGGCAGGATCATTCCCCCCCCGGGCTTGACTGAACTGAGGAGTCAAGGTCCAACTTCAGGGGTCAATCCTGAGCTCACAATAAAGTCCTTCACAAATCTAGCTGTCGACACTCATCGGCATGCCAACGGTATCACATGGTGGATTCTTTCCCATGACGGTGCAACCTGCTCTCTGTTCCCATGACGCCCCATGTGTCACATCGAGGGTGGGAACGTGGAAGTGAGCTGTTGCTTATAAAGCTGCCCGGTGAGAGAGACTAATGTGATGTGGTGGACTGGAAAACAAGGTTAATTTGAGTTGTGTGATTTGTGATGTTTCTACTGGATGGTTTGAACTGATTGCTTTTGCTAATTTACTGTTGCTCTGATTGGTTACAGGTGCCTCTACCTGGGGTTTATGAGAGCTGTGTATTTTCTGTTCTGCAGAATTGAGGGAACAACAGAAGTTGCTTTCTCCAAATCGACATGCTGCCACTAAAGAAAGGACCAACATTTGGTATCCATTGTTTGTACTTTTGAAATGTAGAGGGTATTGAGGTGCTATTGGAAATGTATGTAGATTTGGAGACCAGCATAGGTAAATACTGTTTTAATCTACACTGAACAACAATATAAACGCAACATGCAACAATTTCACTGAGTTACAGTTCATATGAGGAAATCAGTCAATTAAAATGAATAAATTAGTCCCTAATCTATGGATTTCACATGACAGGGAAGACCGGTATGTATCTGTTGGTCAAAGATACATTTATAAAAAAAGTAGGGGTGTGGATCAGAAAACCAGTCAGAATCTAGTGTGAGTGACCACCATTTACCTCATGCAGCGTGACACATCTCCTTCACATAGAGTTGATCAGGCTGTTGATTGTGGCCAGGCTGTTGATTGTGGCTGCGCGAAGTTGCTGGATATTGGCGGAAACTGGAACACGCTGTCGTACACATCGATAAAGAGCATCCCAAATATGCTCAACGGGTGACCTTTCTGGTGAGTATGCAGCCACGGAAGAACTGGGACATCCAGGAATTGTGTACAGATCCTTGCAACATGGGGCCGTGCATTATCATGCTGAAACATGAGGTGATGGCGGCGGATGAATGGCATGACAACTGGCCTCAGGATATTGTCACGGTATCTCTGTGCATTGAAATTGCCATCTATAAAATGCAGTGTCTGTAGCTCCGGCCTACCCATACCATAACCCCCCGCCACCATGGTGCACTCTGTTCACAAAGTTGACATCAGCAAATCGCTCACTCACACGGTGCCAGTGGAAGCTTTGAATAGGTCAGTAGCCTACAGAGTAATAGAAGAATTTACGCAGATCTTCTAAGTGTTTTGATAACTTTTAAAATGTAGAAACAGATACATCTACAATAAATAATACTTTTAAATAATATTACGTAAATGGTGTTCTGCTAATATAACAACGTGCACCTTTCATTGTCATTCCCAGCCGATACAGGTACTGAGCCTATCGGCATGTTGTCTGGTGGTAATGGGGCCACCTTGGCAAACCTGTCAGTGGTCATACCTTCCTGTGTGGTGTCCCGTACACAACAGGGGTTTCCTGATCATGGTGCAGAACACACAGGGTTTTCTCTCTTTCCATATTGACTTATACCATTCAAATCAAAAATGAATAAATACAACACAGGTAAAAATTGTCTTGTAAAATGTTAATGCTGAGTCAATCAGTCAAAGTTATTTATAAAGCACTGTTTACATCAGCAGATGTCAGAATGTGCTTATACAGAAACCCAACCTAAAACGCCAAAGAGCAAGCAATGCACATGTAGAAACAGCACCAGGTCTCTCTCCATTCAGAGACATCAGTATCAAGTCCATCTGTCAGTCTGGACTTCATTGCATCATCTTGCAAGTCTCCATGTGCTGGCTCCATGGATGTTTCTGTGAACACATACACACACAGTCACTGTTATATTACCAATGACAATTAGAGTAGGTGATATCTGACACAAACAGGTACTGTTGACAACGTTTGAACAGGTCAGATAAAACCTACCCGATTATGCACTCCCCATGATTGAGGCTGCCGGTCTGGCAAAAGCATCTCAAGTCCATCTGTAGAAATAGGCAGAGTTGAGGCAGAGTTCATTAGTGACACAGGTGTTGCTGTTACTGGACATTTTTACTGTATTACTAGTAATCACCTCATTGTGGGTGTAGGGCTGTTGCAGTGACCGTATTACTGCCACACCGGTGGTCATGAGTCATGAAGGCAGTCAAATTCCACGTGACCGTTTAGTCACGGTAATTAGGCTTCTCCATGCTCTGCTGCTGGTCATTAGTGCTCTACAAAACTTGCTAACTGCCTGGTTCTCAAAACTCTATTGTCCCTCTAATCACTCTGACATCAATTCAAATGTGTCAAAAATCTAATCAAACACTTCATGAGAGCCAATGAATTCATGTTGCGCAACATTTCTATAGGCTATGCCATTGAGTGAGGAAACAGAGTGATGGCTTCTATTAAAAAGGGGAGGATCCCCTCAGCTTTCTATAGGCTAGGCCTACTAAATTTATATCTCAACTTTCCTAATATTATGTACTTTGCTTAACAGTATAGCCTACCTAGCTGGCATGACAATTAACCATGGAAAATGCCCTCCATTCGCTATTTAAAGTGCATAGATGACGTTTTTTTTCTTCCGTTGCCCGTTTCGATACAGGTGCATGATAATGGTCCATTCTAAATCAAAACAAATTTCACACATACAGTACCAGTCAAAGGTTTGGACACACCTACTCTTTCAAGGGTTTTTCTTTATTTGTAACTATTACTATTACTATTTTCTCTCAACCAGCTTAAACTGAAATGCTTTTCCAACAGTCTTGAAGGAGTTCCCACATATGCTGAGCATATGTTGGCTGTTTTTCCTTCACTCTACGGTCCAATTCATCCCAAACCATCTCAATTGGGTTGAGGTCGGGTGATTGTGGGGGCCAGGTCATCTGATACAGCACTCCATCACTCTCCTTGGTCAAACAGCCCTTACACAGCCTGGAGGTGTCATGGTAATGTTGAAAAACAAATGATAGTCCCACTAAGCGCAAACCAGATGGAATGGCGTGTCACTGTAGAATGCTGTGGAGCAAAGCTGGTTAAGTTTGCCTTGAATTCTAAATAAATCGCAGACCGTGTCACCAGCAAAGCACCCCCACATCATCACACCTCCCCCTCCATGCTTCACGGTGGGAACCACACATGTGGCGATCATCATTTCCCCTACTCTGTGTCTCACAAAGACACACCGGTTGGAACCAAAAATCTCAAATTTAGACTAATCAGACCAAAGGACAGATTTCCACCGTTCTAATTGCTCGTGTTTCTTGGCACAAGCAGTTATCTTTTTCTAATTGGTGTCCTTTAGCTGTGGTTTCTTTTCAGCAATTGAAACATGAAGGTCTGATTTACACAGTCTATTCTGAACAGTTGATGTTGAGATGTCTGTTACTTGAATGTGAAGCATTTATTTGTGCGTCAATCTTAGGTACAGTTGTCTCTAATTAACTTATTCTCTGCAGCAGACGTTCTGTAATTCTGGGTCTTCCTTTCCTGTGTCGGTCCTCACAAGAACCAGTTTCATCATAGTGCTTGATGGTTTTTGCGACTGCACTTGGAGTTCTTGACATTTTCCAGATTGACTGACCTTCATGTCTTAAAGTAATGATGGACTGTCATTTCTCTTTGCTTATCTGAGCTGTTCCTTCCATAATATATGACCGGCCGACTCAATCTGTCTTATGTAGCAACATTTGAAATGGTCTTTTTTACATTGGAAGTTGATAAACTTGTAAACTCACTTTTGAGAAAATGACCTTTGAACGTTTTGGCACTACTACTGGAGAGCCCTTCTTTACACCCATTCAGCATCGTTCACACCCTCTTAAGCTTTAGCTCCACCCATCTCTTTAAGGGGGAATAGAGATACTAAGGGCAGGCATTTATTTCAAGTACAAAGGAAAGTCGGGGAGTGGAGGACGGCAGGAAGGGACAGAAGAGAGGAGGCTATTTTTCACCAGATTAAGGATGGGACACATCCGGTTGAGTGAGTCCTTAAATGTGATAGGAAAGCATCCAACAGGAAAGTGTGATTATTGCCAGGAAACAGACCGTGTAGCAGGTATTGCTACATGGTGGGCAGCATCAGAAGGAAAGAGAGAGGCTGAGATCTAGTATGAAGGAGAAGGGGATACAGGAAATTAGTTTAAAGAGTATATTGAGTAGAAAGTCATTAGATATAGTCTCAAATATTTTTGTTATATTTTTTAAGAGCAACGGGGCTGGCAGGTAGGATTCCGTTTCTTTCTGTCTCTGGTCCACAATCTAGTACAGTAGGTAGGGGTAACGCACCATAATGTTGAATGTCAACCGCCAATAAACCCCACCAAAGAAGAAGAATCTCTTTAAGGGTTTATCCACGCATTCTGTACTAACAGCTATCAAGAACTCAAGCTAACTTGATAGCTACTTCCAGACACTACTTTCAGATACTTCCAGAACAGCTCACTGAACGTTACTTTGCCCTAGCAGAGCTGGTTAGGCTGTTTTGTAATCCAGAGAGTTGGTGGCTGCAACTGTGCTGTTAGATTTTCTGTTCGTAAATTCTGAGCGTTTCACATTCAGAGTGCACACTGGATGCTCTGACCATTAAATAAGGTTGATCCGAACGTTATGACCTCAAAACGGCAGTCAAGCACCCAATCTAACTGGCTAACATTGACTAGCTTGCTAGCTACTTCCAGACAAATGAGAGAACACACCACTCTGACCATTTTACTCGCCCTATAGCAGAGCTGGTTAGGCTGTTTTCATGTTATCCAGAGCGTCGATGACTGTAACTGTGGTGCTGGCAACAATTTAATGACGCGTTTTTGCCATTTACTGACATGGGTGTTGTGCGTTCAGAAATGCATCAGTTACTCTGTGCTCTGGCACACAGATGAGAGTGCTCTGAAATCGGTGTAGATGGCCAGACTGAATTTACCTTTACATGAATCTGCAAGTAAATAACCAACCAGGTTCAATGTTAGCTAGCTAACATTAGGCTATAGCTAGCCAAACAAATGGCTCTGAGCTACTAATAATAAGATCATACACGTAATGTTAGCTAGCGAGCCAGCCAGCCAACATTAGCTAGCTAGCAGTACACTTTAACTTGAAATGAAACCCCTTCCTGTCAAAATTAGAAATGTCTAATATCTGAAAATGTAGCCAGCTAGACTATCTTACCCGTATACATAATTAATAGATGGATGTGTCTCCTGTCGGATGCCACTGTTGCCCTTAGTTTGAAGATGCAATCCGGAGACTGGTGTTTTCTCCATCTCCTTAGCTATCATACTCAAATTCCTTGATTTCAAAACTCGGCCCTCCAGAAAGTAGAGAGCAACACGATACATTTAAAAAAAAGCCACGTTAGACAAGATTATCTAGACAGACGCGTGCTATATGGCACACAAATCCAAACGCATCTCTCGGCATGTCCAGCCCACTCATTATCTCAGCCAATCTTGGCTATCTGGAGGTTGCTGTCATTTTCTGTGGCTAAACCAACTGGGCTTGTAATTTAACAAATGTATTCATATTTACAGATGACACACAAGTTTGTTATTAAAGGCACATTAAAGTTCACATGTTCTAGAAGGCATTTCTGCCAAAAAACATTTTGATTAAAAAAATGTTTTTTTTCAAAAGGCTCTCCTGTGGAGTAGTGACCCGCAACATACGCCTAGTTTCCTGAAATTGGTCACATATGGACTTGGTCTTTTAGCAAATAGGGCTCTCTTCTGTATACCACCCCTACGTTGTTACAACACAACTGAATGGCTCAAACGCATTAAGGAAATCAATTCCACAAAGTAACTTTTTAACAAGGCACACCTGTAAAAGTAAATGCAAAAAAAAGTAAATACACTATAAACATACAGCTGGCTGGCAATACGCTGCACTGGCAGGATAGAACAGCAACGCAACCAGAGGAAAGGAAACTATGGACCACCTTTACTCCACACACAGAGATGCATACAAAGCTCACCCTCTCCCTCTATTTGGCAAATCTGAACATAATTCTATCCTCGTGATTCCTGCTTACAAGCAAAAATTTAAGCAGGAAGCACCAGTGACTAGATCAATAAAAAAAGTGGTGAGATGAAGCAGATGCTAAACTACAGGACTGTTTTGCTAGCACAGACTGGAATATGTTCTGAGAGTCCTCCGATGGCATTGAGGAGTACACCACATCAGTCATTGGCTTCATCAATAAGTGCATCGAGGATGTCGTCCCCACAGTTACCGTACATACATACGCCAACTAGAAGCCATGGATAACAGGCAACATCCGCACTGAGCTAAAGGATAGAGCTGCCGCTTTCAAGGAGCAAAATCCTGCTATGCCCGCTGACGAACCATCAAACAGGTAAAGCATCAATACACGACTAAGATCAAATCGTACTACACCGGCTCTGACGCTCGTCAGATGTGGCAGATGTGACGAGCTAAACTACTTCTATGCTCGCTTCGAGGCAAATGGCACTGAAACATGCATGAGAGAACCAGCTGTTCCGGAAGACTGTGATCACACTCTCCGCAGCCGATGGGATTAAGACCTTTAAACAGGTCAGCATTCACAAGGCAGCAGGGCCAGACGGATTACCAGGACGTGTACTGCGAACATGCGCTGACCAACTGGCAAGTGTCTTCACTGACATTTTCAACTTCTCCCTATCCGAGTCTATAATACCAACATGGTTTTAAGCAGACCACAATAATGCCTGTGCCCAAGAACACTAAGGTAACCTGCCTAAATGACCACCAAACCATAGCACTCACGTCTGTAGCAATGAAGTGCTTTGAAAGGCTGATCATGGCTCACAACACCATTATCCCAGAAACCCTAGACCCACTCCAATTTGCATACTGCCCCAACAGATCCACAGATGATGGAATCTCTATTGCACTCCACACAGCCCTTTCCCACTTGGACAAAAGGAACACCTATGTGAGAATAGTATTCTTTGACTACATGTTAGCATTCAACACCATAGCACCCTCAAAGCTCATCAATAAGCTAAGGAACCTGGGACTAAATGCCTCCCTCTGCAACTGGATCCTGGACTTCCTGACGGGCCACCTCCAGCTGGTATGGGTAGGTAACAACACATCTGCATGCTGATTCTCAACACAAGAGCCCCTCAGGGGTGCGCGCTCAGTCCTCTCCTGTACTCCCTGTTTACTCATGACTGCATGGCCAGGCATGATTCCAACACCATCATTAAGTTTCCCAATGACACAACAGTGGTAGGCCTGATCACTGACAACAACGAGACAGCCTATAGGGAGGAGGTCAGAGACCTGGCCATGTGGTGCCAGGTCAACAACCTCTCCCTCAACGTAATCAAGACAAAGGAGATGACTACAGGAAAAAGAGGACCGAGCACGCTGACATTCTCATCGACAGGGCTGCATGGGGACAGGTTGAGAGCTTCAAGTTCCTTGTTGTCCACATCACCAACAAACTAACATGGTCCAAGCACACCAAGACAGTTGTGAAGAGTGTATGAGACTGAAAATATTTGGCATTGGTCCTCAGATCCTCAATTTTTGACAGCTGCACTATTGAGAGCATCCAGAGTGGCATGGAAATAGGATAACATGCTAAAGTAGGAAAATCATTACATGATAATCGATGCTTGACATGATAATCAATGCTTGACATGATAATCGATGCTTGACATGATAATCGATGCTTGACATGATAATCAATGCTTGACATGATAATCGATGCTTGACATGATAAATCGATGCTTGACATGATAAATCGATGCTTGACATGATAAATCGATGCTTGACTGCCATTTGACAAATATAAATATTCTCGCTCTTATCCATAATAATAATGTCATCATGTATTGTAGACTACACTCACTGTAACTGCGAGCTGTTGGCGTGCCAACATCAGACTAGGCACATTTGCTATTTAAAGCAACAGTTTTTGCGACCAAACTATTGGTAGAGTCGAAATTGCGATAGAAACACATTGAACATTAGATTTTTATTCGGTACATGAAAACTTAAGCGAAAAAGTACATTTTCTGTGCACTACGTCAGCACTCAGCATTCAGTTGGATGGAAACACACCACTGGTAGAAAAATATGCATATTTTCTTTATGTGGATTGTAGAATATTTGCATGAAAATCTGTGGCCAATCGGATGGACACCTAGCTACTGACTCTCTCCTTTCACTGACCCTATTGACCCATTACTAGCTACAACTTCAAAGTTCGTTGGAGAGGATCAGCTTGAGCAAAGAGAGGTGTAGAATCACTGATCTACAAATTGTTTTCCCTGCCAAATAACAGGCTTTGTGGAATTAAGATTTGTAGAGCTACCTGACCTAGCTTAGGCCCCCATCAAACACTCACACAGCCCGATATTGATTGATTAATTAGCAACAGCTTGTGTCAATTAAAGATAATTTCCCAGGATTTTCTACCTGTTTCAAACCATGTTGATAATGCTAGAAATAGAACCAACCAAAACAACTGACCCTAGTCTTTGTATGTATTTTACAGACATTATTATAAAAAAAATGTAACAACTTTTATTACCTCTATGTAGCATGTCTTTCATGATCCAGTACAGTGGAGGCTGCTGATAGGAGGACGGCTCATAATAATGTCTGGAATGGAGTTAATGGAATGTCATCAAACCAATGTGTTAGACTTATTTGATAACATTCCACTAATTCCGCTCCAGCCATTAACACGAGTTCACCCCAATTAAGGTGCCAGCAACCTCCTATGATCCAGTACAGGTATTTATTGGCCTAGCTTTATATACCAGTACCTGTTGCACCACAGTTTATTATCCACAGCCTCTCATCACACACAGCCCATTAGATTCTGCTGCCTCCATCAGGGTTTGAAGTGGAACACTGCACTTCTTATCCAAGCCCTCTGTTTTTCCTTCTCTATGCCAGACTTTCTTGAACCCTTTGCTTGTGTCTGTTGCCACTGTCATTATGTATAATGCATTATTCATACCAGTGCTTGCTTTGCTCCTCGGCACCATTTGAGAGCAGTTTGGTCCCAGGCAGGTATTATTAATGTGGGGCAAGGACTTAGAATTAATCTCTCATTACCTCTGTCTGGCCTTTTGCAAGGAGTCTTTGACATCACCTCAAGTGAAATAGCCAACAAGCTTAAGATGTGATTTTCCATTTGGTGATGCCTACTGAAGTGAAACAGCCAACTTAACCCTACATGATGACGCTGCTCCCCCCCACACACCATTTTTACTGTAGTGCTAAAGCTGGCTGTAGGATGCAAATTCTTGTTTTTTGATTGAATATCATCTTCATTCATGTCGAAGTTTCGCCTCGGAACACGGGCACTCTCAAACCATGCTGCTTGGGGCATGTTGGAGCATCTCTCTGGAGAAACTGTCTCTGCTTTCATTGTGTCACATCAGGAGGGTAGCTAGCCAGAGGCAAACCTGCCACTTTATTTGGAAGGCAGGCATCCATAATTAACATCCATAACTTAAGAGTTGCTTCCTTCTTCTGGGAATGGAAATGGGTCTTGTTCACAGAACTGAGAAATAAAGGAAAAGTAATACATATCAGTGTATGATGGATAACTAAAGTAGGATATTGGATCATTAAAGTAGTATAATGGATCCCTAAAGGAGGATTATGGATCACTAAAGTAGTATGATGGATAACTAAAGTATGACTGTGTATCTCTAAAGTAGGATAATGGATCATTAAAGTAGAATAATGGATCACCAAAGTAGGATGATGGATCACTAAAGTAGTATGGTGAATCACTAAAGTAGCTTAATGGATCACTAAAGTAGGATGGTGAATCACTAAAGTAGAATAATGGATCACCAAAGTTGGATGATGGGTCACTAAAGTAGCACTGTGGATCACTAAAGTAGTATGAGGGATCACTAAAGTAGAATATGATACTATGATACTGATGGATACTGATGGACTATGATACTGATGGATTATTAAAGTTGAATGATGGATCACTAAAGTACGACTGTGTATCACTAAAGAAGGATGATGGATCACTAAAGTAGAATAATGGATCACCAAAGTAGGATAATGGATCACTAAAGTAGGATAATGAATCACTAAAGTAGCTTAATGGATCACTAAAGTAGAATAATGGATCACCAAAGTAGGATGATGGATCACTAAAGTAGTATGGTGAATCACTAAAGTAGCTTAATGGATCACTAAAGTAGGATGGTGAATCACTAAAGTAGAATAATGGATCACTAAAGTAGGATAATGGATCACCAAAGTTGGATGATGGGTCACTAAAGTAGTATGAGGGATCACTAAAGTAGAATATGATACTGTTGGACCGCCAGGGGAAACTCATTCTGTCCCCTTTACCCCACACACTGCATGTCTTAATAATGATAAGCTGTTTAAATACAGTAGCAGTGACTTCCTCAGGATATTAAAGTACAGTAGCTAGATCATCAAAGAATCATCTGAAAGTTTATACAGTAGATTTACTGGTGAAGAGATAAGAAGAGGATATTAGACCCACCCACGACTGTAATAATGAAATCATTAGAATCACGATCCTTTTCAGAAACATTAAGAGGCAAGGCCATCGTGGGTTTACAGTATCTGATGCAGTGATCAGTGAATAGTCATCCTTCAAGATTGACTTCATTTCTGAGAGCACCAAAGCAGCTTAAAAAACACTGCTTTTTAAAATTTCCCACATGTGCTTAGACAGACAGGCAGAGAGTAAATACATCTGGTTCATATGGATTAGGACTCCTGGTTCGGGAGGACACTCCTTGCTCAAACCACTATGAAATTGTATACATGGAAGGCAGAAAGATACAAGCATTTCCAAAGAATTTGTCCCAGCCTGCCTGCCTTCCCCTCCTGACTGGCAGTTGCAGTGATAGCTGAGCAGTTAGTTGATCTCTTCAGTCATAGGAGGAAGAGCAGCTCATAGGTCCTCTAGAAGCTCAGGGTCACAACCTGAGTAGGACTGAGATTAGTCAGACTTCAGCACAACTCTTGTGAGTCTGGGAGAGTCTGAGACTGAGAGAGCTCAGCCAGGTAATCAAATTAACCTCCAAATCGATTTGTGGGTGGTAATGAATGGTTGAAATGGTTACGAAAAGCCACACTCTCGACATGAACCTCCTGCCTAGTGCCTTCCCACTGGATACAGACATCAATTCAACGTCTATTTCACGTTGGTAAATGACGTGGAAACAACATTGATTCAACCAGTGTGTGCTCAATGGGTTCCTTCCACTTTACACGAGGCTAGGCATACCGAGTGCTTCGCCCTTTTCAGAGCGGACGTGGTGGCAGGATATCTGCGGGAGCCACTGTTTGCCTCTGCCGAGGTGAGTGTTGTTGTAATTAGGTTGATCCTGAGGCCCCCACCAGTTTTTATTTTTAACTCTGTTATCTTTCATGGCGGCATGAATAATTGCAGTGACTGATGGGGACATGCTGGGAATTAATCCGGGGACCCAATCTGCTTTCATTATTCTGCTCCACTTCTGCCTGCTGCGTTTTACAACAGCATACTATTACTGGTGCTCCGCCTCGGCCGCATGGGGTCTTGGGAGAACCGGTGAAATATTTACAGGAAACCTCCCTAACTAGTTACTACACCCCTAAGCCCCTCCACTCAGCCAGCTCCCAACTCCCTCCCCTATCAGACTTCTGCTTGGCTGGACCGGTAGCTTCCCCTCGTCTCACCTACCTATCATCATCATACAACTGCGTGCTTTAACTCTGTGAGCTCTCAGGTGGTGTTGCCATACAACGAGAACATTGAACCAACAGTGAAAGAATGCATGTACAACAGGTCACCATTGACCAATAACACAAAGGTTATAAATAAGCATCAATTAACGTATGGAACTGTAAATGCAAGAGAAACAAGGATGTGAGACAAATAGCTGTACTCATTCTCTACCCATGTTGACTCGTTTAGGTCAATACCATTATGCAACGCACAGAAAAAAGTACCCCTCATTTATCCTATGATGGTTTGTGATTAAAGTTGCAACAGTCTACAGGGTACACTCTTAGAAAAAGGATTCCAAAAGGGTTCTTTGACTGTCCCCATAGGAGAACCCTTTTTGGTTTTAGGTTAAACCGTTTTGGGTTCCATGTACAGCCCTCCGTGGAAAGGGTTCTACATTGAACCCAAAGGGGTTTTACTTGGAACTAAAAGGGTTCTACCTGGAACCAAAAAGGGTTCTTCAAAGGGTTCTCCTATGAGAACCGTTTAGGTTCTACGGCCTGCGGCGCACTAATGCGTGCAAGTCAGTCCTTGTTACATCACTCAGATCCAGTGTGTATGTTCTGCTCACTCAACTTCACATTCACTTAAGTATTGTTGCAATAAAACAAAAAATAGGAATATAGAGTGAAGAATGACATTGTAGAAATGTAATGTAGAAGACTTCTTCCTGATGGGTTCAACAGCTTGGAAAAGTAGGCTGAATGTTGGCATGTGATCAGTGACGTAACATAGGTAAGGGCCAGGTCGCCAGACTCAGAACAAGGACAAATAGGGTGAGGTTAGGGTGAGGGTTAGGATAAGGGTTTTAGGGTTACTGTTAGGGTGAGGGTTAAGGTTACGGTGAGGGTTAGGGTGAGGGTTAGGGTTACAGTTAGGGTGAGGGTAGGGTGAGGGTTAGGGTGAGGGTTACGTGAGGATTAGGGTTAGGGTGAGTGTGAGGGTTAGGGTGAGGTTTAGGGTGAGTGTGAGGGTTAAGGTGAGGGTTAGAGTTAGAGTTAGGGTGAGGGTTACGGTTAGGATGAGGGTTAGGGTGGGGAGGGTGAGGGTAGGGTGAGGGTTAAGGGGTGAGGGTTAGGTGAGGATTAGCGTGAGTGTGAGGGTGCGGGTTAGGGTGAGGGTTAGGGTGAGGGAATGCTCTGGGGCTATAGTCACAAAGGACACATTATCCAGATGGAGTGAGCGTAGGGTGAGGGTTGCGTGAGGATTAGGGTTAGGGTGAGTGTGAGGGTTACGGTGAGGGTTAGGGTGAGGAGGGTGAGGGTAGGGTAGGGTGATGGTAGGGTGAGGGTGATGGTAGGGTGAGGGTGAAGGTTAGGGTTATGTGAGGATTAGGGTTAGGGTGAGGGTTACGTGAGGATTGGGGTTAGGGTAAGTGTGAGGGTTAGGGTGAGGTTTAGGGTGAGTGTGAAGTTTTATGTTGAGGGTGAGGGTTAGAGTGAGGATTAAGGTTAGGGTGAGCGTGAGGGAATGCTCGGGGGCTGTAGCCACAACAGACCCATTATACAGATGGGGAGACACAAACTCCAATGTGTTTCCATGGAGACTATGTCTACGTCGTCTCCTCCTATCTGTATTTTGGAAGTCCTTCAGCCGGGAAGACTGACGGAGAACAATTTGTAATCGTGTTGATACATGAGAGAAATGGGCAGCTGAGTCAGACAGAGCCCTGACCTGATGTGGCCATAAAGAGGGCCTCTCTGATGGCTTCCACCCCAAATCCTTTCTCCTGCTCCTCCAAGGTTACCACAACGAACCAGTATCGTGGAGAAATTACAAGATTATGTTTTAATACTGTTATTGCATCGAATGGCAACAGATTAGTGTTCTTAGAACTTGTTTGTGTCTGTGTGAACTGAGAGGAGCTTCTGAGATTTAACTCTATTTAACTCTCTCGGAGCCCACATTCCATAGAATGAGTTGGTCTTTGTGTAGAGGGAGGTGCCAGGGTGGAGATGGCTCGGGTATGGGTAATGATGAGGGGACATGGTTTTGGGGGCCAGACCCTGATTTCCACACAATGAGAACAGTCTTTACAGCAGATATTGTCTGCAGTGAATTATTCATTTCTTTCATACGAATCCTAACCTTGTGACCCATTCCACACATCTGTTGTTTGTCATGTAGACTAAGGGGGTGTGTCTTTGCTATAAAATGTGTTTGTATTCTTTGTCTCAGGGCTCTCAACTAATCATCTAAGCGTGGTTCGTCGACCAGCCATCGTTATTGCAGAAGCACTCACATCATTCACTTGTGTTTGTGGTGTGACATGCTTTCCTTATTAATACGTTTTGAGTAAAGTAATATCCTGATTGGTGATTCTCCTTGTCTCTCCTCATTATTTATTATGAACTTGTTCTCAACCTGCCTACCTGGTTAAATAAAGGTGAAATAAAAAATACTAATACAAAATCTCCAAGACACTAACTAGCCTTATCGAAAATAGTCCCCTTGTCAATGCCTGTTTAGAAGCAGCCTTCTCTAAGGTGTAAAGACTTCAGGGACAAAGCAAAATGCCATAACCAGAGAATAATAAAATAATGTGACACAAGTTGTATTTCTCATTATACAAAAAAATACTTAGTAGTAGAATGGAATGTATTTCTCAGCAAGTTGTTTATTGTTGAGATGTCAAAACACTCGGTGAGAGCATGGGGAGCTGGAAACATGGTCTGCAAAGTTACAAACAGAAACGGCTTAAAAAGTAAAAAAGACTTAAAAATAACATTGTCAGGAAACATCAGCATCAACCTGACAACCTAGCGACCTTAAAGTAAACTGTACAATGCAGAGAGGCCTTTGGGGGGAAAACAGACACAGAAAAGCAAGAAATACTAGTTTGAATACATTGACTTCTCTGATGCTGAAGGAAAATGCTTTGAGGACAGCACTGGCTGCAGTGTTATTAACAGAGGGAAACAGATGGATCCTGAGCACATGTTACGCCCCTGGACTGATCAGGTGCAGTGTCCAATGCTTCAGAATGATCAAGGTGACTCTTTACATTAGCTATCCTGGCACGGTCATCATACAGTCGATATTAGGACCCTTGGGCAATACATAATTTATGAAGCAAAGAATGCTGAATTCACTCTTTCCATTGCAACATTATCAAATACCATTCAGTGACGCTATAGGGAGGTTTGATATACCATTCAGTGACGCTATAGGGAGGTTTGATATACCATTCAGTGACGCTATAGGGAGGTTTGATATACCATTCAGTGACGCTATAGGGAGGTTTGATATACCATTCAGTGACGCTATAGGGAGGTTTGATATATCTGTGGACCAAAAGTGTTCCAGAAATCAGGCACTCTTTCTCTTATCCTGAGTGTGTCCCCTAAGCCTCCCGCGTCCTGCGTGCAAACAGAACACAGAACACATTGGTCAGCAGGAAATAGATGGATGAGGGTAAAACTTTTGGCTGACCTCAAGTGGCATTGTTTCCTTCTATCATCGTTTTCCGAACCCTGGAAAATCACCATCGCCACTAAATCTCACAACCAACACTGCAGCACTCTCTCCCTAATTGCTCTGTAAATACTTATCTCCATATTGATATCCATCCTCTAACAGGGTAAATTGGCTATTGTTAATGTACTACCAGGCATCCACATTGTCAAAGCTATTTATACTGTAAAGGGCACAACTCCTATCTCGACATGCTCAATATTCTGACTAGCACCTCTCTCAACCTGCTGTATTGGTGGTGGTGGTGGCTCTCCATCTGGCCCAAGCTGTTGATCTGTGTGTCCTGTGGTGAGCCTACTGTTCACTGTCTGCAGTTTACAAGACTACATCCCCATATTGACCTCAGCAGCCTCTCACAGCAAGGGATGTACTGCACTCTGCTGGCTTCTACCTTCTTCATTTAACCAATCCAAGAGGCCTGGAGAGGCCATATCTCTGCTCTGCAGCAGTTAGTGCTGGGAGCCCCATCAGACTCTTCTCCCTGGCTGGCCCACTGGTGGCCTTTATTTTATGTGGAACCCAGGGCTCCTCTGGCTTTATGTGCTCACCAACAGTAAAAATCACCATTACAGTGTGCCATGGAGGCTCACACAGTGATATTTTGAACAGTCGAAAGAGTGTTGCCTCACTGTTAGCCTCCTTTTTTTTGGCGTCTTCACATGTTGAGCGGATGTCACTGTGCATGATCTCTTTTCAGCTTTTTTCTGTCCAGATGGAGAGAAAAAAAAAAAGTTTCTGTGCTTCACAGCATCTCCATGTCAATGGAAACCGTTCGATTCTTACTTCATCCTACGTTGTGTGAAATCACTGTAAGACTGAAGACGTAAGCCAGATTCAGCTTCTGAATGGGGGAAATCTAGACCTGGGTAACGCTTGCATAAATGAAGTTTTATTCATTTTCATTCATTCATTCATCATAAAGTTTTTTTCATTTTTCTCTCTACACGTATTCTAACCTCGAATTTACACATGGGGAAAGTCAGTTTTTCAAGGTAGACGTTTGAGGAGGAGTCCAGAGAAATGGAGGTGTGTCTACAGATACACCATATTCTGACCTTGATTTCATTTCCTAATAATTCACCACTTTTAAACACGAGGAAACTATGAATAAGGTTGAGCCCCTGGCGGTTCTGAGTGGACTGCACTGTAAATTAGAAATTGAGAGCTATCGATAAGAGCTAATTAAATTAATACTCCATCTGTTTGGAGGAGGAGAAGGGGATTATAAATACAAATAGCAATTATTTAAGATGGGTATTCATATTGAAGCAAACATAACAACATCATAACAACATGACATGTATTGTAGCTCCTTTTCCACAGTGAAGTTGGCTATAAATAGCTGTACAGTTATTCAGAATTTTCTGTGTATCTTCTCATGATGATCCCTGATCATCCCTAAAGCCAACATCTCATTTGGTCGCCTTTCCTTCCAGTTCTCTGCTGCCTGTGACTGGAACAAATTGCAAAAATCGCTGAAGTTGGAGACTTTTATCTCCCTCACCAACTTCAAACATCTGCTATCTGAGCAGCTAACCGATCGCTGCAGCTGTACATAGTCTATCGGTAAATAGCCCACCCATTTTTACCTACCTCATCCTCATACTGTTTTTATTTATTTTATTTTCTGCTCTTTTGCACACCAATATCTCTACCTGTACATGACCATCTGATCATTTATCACTCCAGTGTTAATCTGCAAAATTGTAATTATTCGCCTACCTCCTCATGCCTTTTGCACACAATGTATATAGACTCTCCTTTTTTTCTACTGTGTTATTGACTTGTTTATTGTTTACTCCATGTGTAACTCTGTGTTGTCTGTTCACACTGCTATGCTTTATCTTGGCCAGGTCGCAGTTGCAAATGAGAACTTGTTCTCAACTAGCCTACCTGGTTAAATAAAGGTGAAATAAAAATTAAAAAAATAAAATAAAAAATTATTGGCGGGACGAGACCCAAGCTATAGGCTTCTGTAGCGCTGAACGTATTGAGTTGATTTATGTGCTTTAGAATGTTTTCATTAAAATGCCCAGGCTTTTCTCAAATTTTTCTTACAAATTTGTATCATGTTAAATACTAGCCACTTTCGGGTTGCCACCGTCAGTAATACCCATTGATTTATAACTGTCACTTTAGTGTTAGTTTTGTTCAACTAAATTCCATTCCAATCTGTTCACCTTTCTTTCCTCTGTCAAGTCAATGTAAGTAGTTCCCGAGGGTCGCTAGCATTAGTGGATCATATTTGGTTAACGTTGTGAAATCATTTAGGACATGTAGCCTATTTGAATCAGTTATGGAACTGATTATGGAACCACACTAAGCAGTTTAAACTTGAAGCCTGGCTACTGTCATTAGGCTACAATTCCAGGATTAGTGAGGAATATAGGCTGTTTATAGGTGTACTGCTCAACCCTTATTATAGTCCAGTGTGATCAAACGCACATCATTTAGTCGGTATACAAGAAATAGAGCCTGCACACTTAAGAGCTCCACCACATACCTTTATTAATAAACAAACAACCATTCCATCCTACAAGGACCTTCCTCAGGTAATTTCACAGGAAGTGTACGACACCCATATTGATAGACATAAGACAAGTACCAATAAGGGCAGTCTATATATAGTTAAGTTGAAAGGGGCATAACATACACTTTTTGAATATTATAACTGTATAGCCATTCATATCAGGTAGACAAAGCGTATGCTCAAATACCAAACACTGGTTGTCATAATAATAAATTAATCAGATGGTGTTCACAGGAAAATGGCAAATGGGAAAGTCCTCATTAAGTTATTTTTGAGACATGGTTTCCAATCAGAATATACATTAGGATTATCTTTGCTGTGTCCCCCCCCTCGCCTCGGGACTTTGACATGCTCGATACCCATGTACTTTAATGAGGCAACATTGTGTCTGGCAGTCATAAAGTGCATAGCGACTGGACTTTTGGGCTCTTGGTTTCTAATGCTACTTCTATGTTCGGATATGTGTATCCTGAGTGCCCGGTGCGTCTTGCCCACATAGGCCAGGCCACAAGGGCATTTCAATAGGTAGACTACGTTCTTTGTAGCACATGTTGTAATACCTTTCATTCTTAAAGGTTTTCCTGTCATAGGATGTGTGGTATTTGCTCATGGAATTACACTTTGCAGAATGTGCGCACCGGTAAAACCCCTATTGTATACTTTTCTCCCCTTCTGATATTTAATCGATTGAACTTGAATATGTACATTTTAAGGATAAATAAAACCACTGTATTTTTAATTCATCAATATATTTTGTGTAAAGTCTTTCCAAACCTTTTTTTTTAAATTTAGAAATACTTCCATAACACTAAATAATCTACAGAATCAGAGTATTTTTTTACATCTCAATTGATGCGGAAAAATGTGTGGTATTTGCTCATGGAATTACACTTTGCAGAATGTGCGCACCGGTAAAACCCCTATTGTATACTTTTCTCCCCTTCTGATATTTAATCGATTGAACTTGAATATGTACATTTTAAGGATAAATAAAACCACTGTATTTTTAATTCATCAATATATTTTGTGTAAAGTCTTTCCAAACCTTTTTTTTTAAATTTAGAAATACTTCCATAACACTAAATAATCTACAGAATCAGAGTATTTTTTTACATCTCAATTGATGCGGAAAAACAGAGAAAAATATGCATCTATTTCGATTTTAGATGTCTTTCTTTCATCGATCCCTAATTTTTTTAACCCATTCTCTAGATTTATTCTAGTGAGTCTGTTGACAAAATTCTAAGTAAAAGGTACACAATATTTAAAGGGATGACTTAAGATAAATCTACTGAAAACCCTATTGAAGCAAAACTTCAATAGAATCTGTGGGAGGGTTTTCAGAGGTTGAATAAAATGTATTAAAAAAAAGTGTGGCAAGGTAGCCACACCCATAGAGCGTTATGCGCTTGCGTAAGGTAAGTCTGAATGCCAACTACTGAGAAGTGAGTAGCATGCGGTAGGAAAGGTGTGCATTTCCTGACTCTGAATCGGCCCCAGGACGCATAGTAGTGTCGTGTCTTTGGCTATGCCGGATTAAGTGATATGACATTCTATTCTATAAAATAATTTCTCCGTAATTAATATTACCTGATTGAGCTAATCATGTAAATGTAATTAACTAGTGTCATGTCTTTACTATCATTAACTGAAGACTGATAGTTTTTACCAAAGATTCTCTGTAATTAGTTACTAGCGCGATCAACTGATTAATCACATAACTAATTAACTAGGAAGTCGGGGCACCAATGAAAAATATTCAGATTACATTTATAATTCCCTAAAATAACTTTTCAGATATTTTATCTGATCAATTAGTCTTCGAATTAATGAATTATTTACTGTACCTCACGTTAGTCTCATTCCAAACGTCATAAATTGTTGGTTATCTGCACGAACCCAGTCTTCACTATGAGTCATCCATACATCAATTGTCTTAAATTATTTATTTATTACTAACTAAGTAATTCACAGAAATGCATAAACAAACATGATAGGAGAATGTGCCCTAGTGGGCTGAACCAGCATGGTGGCTTGTTAAACAAAAAGGGGGAGTGGGGGTCGACTAAGAAGTCACTACAGAGTGATAATTATAACAATTAAAATGTGAATCCTTTACACAATCAATATATATATTTACGCTCAGTGTGTCGTCTTGATTGCTGGTGAAAATGTTGTGTCTTTCGTAGAATTGTCCGTCTCTCTCCCTCTCTCTCTCTGTCTTGGTTAGCGGGGATAGTTCAAAGTGACATTCGTTATAGAATGGATGTTTCGGCGGTTGTCGTTCTTCGTGATCAATGATACCGAATTCCTAGCTGCAGACTAGTAATTAATATCAAAGACTTGTTCTCATTCTATTGATATCGATAGTCTAAGAGTTTAACCACGTGGTGTGGTTAAAAAGATTCTGCAACCTTTAGCCATCTCGTAATTGAGGTAAGCTCGATCTGGTGATCATTTCTCAAAGTTGGGTTTTATTCGGAATGGCAGAAAAGGGTTATGGTAATGTGGCCACACCGTCTCCCATGAGCTTCCCAAGTTGTGACAAACGGACCAGTTCATAGCTGGATTCTTCACCGATCTTTTACATTCTCCGGAACATGAAATTAAATCATAACTTGATTACAAATTACGTCATAAAGGAAAACGTCCCTAGCGGGTGGAACAGATATGACAGATTGTTACACAAAAGATAAGGGCTGAGTTTGAGTAAAAGAGCAGGAAGACTGAGGAACAAAGGGCAAAGCTGTGCTATCGTAAATACAGTATCTGATGCATTCTAAATTACCGCCCATTTGGAAAAGGAAAATGCAATGAAATGCAATAAAATGCTGCGCTTCGGTAGGTTGGTGGTAGATGGAAGGCCATGTTGCGAAGCTGTGCTATCGTAAATACAGTATCTTA
Source organism: Oncorhynchus mykiss (assembly GCF_057628025.1). NCBI lineage: Eukaryota > Metazoa > Chordata > Actinopteri > Salmoniformes > Salmonidae > Oncorhynchus > Oncorhynchus mykiss. Next base: position 11,507,791 of record NC_143031.1, read on the forward strand.
TGCATTCTAAATTACCGCCCATTTGGAAAATACAATAAATATTTACTCTGAGCTGCTCTTCGGTGGGTTGGTGGTAGATGGAAGGCCATGTTGCGAAGCTGTGCTATCGTAAATACAGTATCTTATGCATTCTAAATTACCGCCCATTTGGAAAATACAATAAATATTTACTCTGAGCTGCGCTTCGGTGGGTTGGTGGTAGATGGAAGGCCATGTTGCGAAGCTGTGCTATCGTAAATACAGTATCTTATGCATTCTAAATTACCGCCCATTTGGAAAATACAATAAATATTTACTCTGAGCTGCGCTTCGGTAGGTTGGTGGTAGATGGAAGGCCGTGTTGCCCAACCGAGTCCTTTGTCCTTTGAAGAATGTCTCTGCTGGTAAATTGAATACGTTGTAGTAACGTCGTTGTGTGGTAGACGGGATACTCTGTCCGTTCCTTCCTAACCCTTGTTTGCAGCGGCTGTTGCTAACTCAATGACTAGGAGGTATCAATTCTGTAGTGAATAAGAGTTCAAAGTTCATACCATTCGCAACCAAAGCTCACACTGATGTTGGCTTCGTTCTGTAGTTATTACCTGAACCATTCTGACATCGGACCGTCGTCCTCACATCCTCGGAACAGGATATTGTCGTCAAGGGCTTATATAGGAAGGGAGAGGAGTGTCCCTTCACAGGGGTGGGCCACTGATTGAGCAGAGCCCTATCTTATGAAAACCCACATCTCACATTTTAGAAGCTAAAATCACATTTCATCCAATCACGAATAATTTCATATTCAAACATTTAAATTGAACAACAATTCCATGTGAATCCGATAACTCTGATGTGTAGACTTTCCACGGTAGAGTTTATGTCATCTTATCATTGATGAGAATGTCTCAGAGGACAACTGAACACATCATATTCATTAAGTACCACCGCATATGTTCAATTGGTCGGATTACCAGAATATAGTTAATTTCCCCCCACCTTCTGATGTTCCCAGAATCTCTATGTTAACCAAGGGTTTTGCAAATGTAACATCAGTAGGGTAGAGAGAGGAAAAAGGGGGAAAGAGGTATTTATAACTGTCATAAACCTACCCCCAGACAGTAGATTATGACAAGGAAAATTGGAAATTCATTCTTTCTAAGTGTGGGAAGAGTGTGAACAGCATCTCATTTTGTAGCATTATGAAAGTGGGATTATGTATTACTTTTTCTGTTTATATTGGGTTGAAGATGACATACTTGTATTCCTGTTTCCTCCTCTTCAGCACATCTAGAAATGTTATCTCAGGTCAGATTTCTGCCGAGCTAGACCTTTATGCACACTTGGAAAGTGTGACATGATCACCATCCTTGGCTAAGCACAACAATGTGCAGTTAGGGTTAGGGTTATGTCCTAATTTCACACAGGTATGTCCTAATTTCACACAGGTATGTCCTAATTTCATGCAGTAATGTCATCATTTCACACAGTAGTGTCTGAAATTCTCACAGTAAGTTCCTAATATCACACGGTAATTTCACACAGTAATGTCCTAATTTCACGAGGCAAAATCATGCCCGAAGGTTATTTACTTCTGCATGAAACTGCTTGTGACTGGAGATGAAAAAATACTAACATACTAACAACATGCAAAGCAAACAAAGCAGAAATTGTATTATGCCAGCCATTTGCAAATAAACTGTAAAACTTTACTCTTTTGAAAATCTGTAAATACCTTCCTAATATTGAGTTGCACTCCCTTTTGCACTCAGGAGAGCCTCAATTCATCAGGGCATGGACTACAAGGTGTCAACAGTGTTCCACAGGGATACTGGCCCATGTTGACTCCAATGCTTTCCACAGTTGTGTCAAGTTGGCTGAATGTCCTTCGGGTGGTGGACCATTCTTGATACACATGTGAAACTGTTGATCTTGAAGAACCCAGCAGCGTTGCAGCGTTGCAGTTCTTGACACAAACTGGTGCGCCTGGCACATACTACCATACCCTGTTCAAAGGCACTTAAATATTTTGTCTTGCCCATTCACCCTCCATGTCTCAAGGCTTAAAAATCCTTCTTTAACTTCTTTGGGATAGGGGGCGATATTTTGACGTCCGGATGAAAAGCGTGCCCAAAATAAACTGCCTGCTACTCAGGCCCAGAAGCTAGGATATGCATAGATTTTGGTAGAAAACACTCTAAAGTTTCTAAAACTGTTAAAACAATGTCTGTCAGTATAACAGAACTGAAATGGCAGGCAAAACCCAGAGGACAAATCATAAAATAAAAAAATTCAGCATACCACTGATTTCAATGCCTGGCACTTTTATAATAGGGCGAAATCGTCCCCGATTGCAGTTCCTAGAGCTTCCACGTCAACAGTCTTTAGAAAGAGTTTCAGGCTGGTTTTTGGAAAAATGAGGGAGAGGTTGTAGTTTTTCTAAGTGGCTCCCATTTTGGCTGTAGTGTTTCCAAGCGCATGGCTGAGAGCGCGCGTTCTTTATGTTTATCTCCGGTAAAGACAATAACGATTCTCCGTCTTAAATTGTATTGTTTATTTGCGTATTAGGGTACCTAAGGGTTGATTATAAACGTTGATTGACTTTTGTATGCATTTTGACGGAGGGAAACCAAGTAGATTAAACTGAGTTTTTATGGAGATAAATAAGTAATTTATCGAACAAAAGGACCATTTGTTATGAAGCTGAGACCTTTTGGAGTGCCAACAGAAGAAGATCTTCAAAGGTAAGGCATATATTATATCGCTATTTCTGACTTTCGTGTCGCAACTCCCTGGTTGAAAATGGTTTGTTATGCATTTGTGGGCTGGACACTGTCCTCAGATAATCGCATGGTTTGCTTTCGCCATAAAGCCTTTTTGATATCTGACAACTTGGCTGGATTAACAAGATAGGCTTTATTTTGATGTATTGCACTTGTGATTTCATGAAAGTTTAATATTTATAGTAATTTAATTTGAATTTGGCGCTCTGCCATTTCACTGGATGTTGGCCAGGTGGGACGCTACCATCCCACCTATCCAAAAGAAGTTAACTTGTCTCCTCCCTTTCATTTACGCTGATTGAAGTGGATTAAACATCAATAAGGAATCATAGCTTTCCCCTGGATTCACCTAGTCAGTCTATGTCATGGAAAGGTGGCAGGTAGCCAGGTGGTTAGAGTGTTGGGCCAGTAACCAAAAGGTTGCTACATTGAATCCCCGTGCTGACAAGGTAAAAATATGTCATTCTGCCCCTGAACAAGGCAATTAACCCACTGTTCCTAGGCTGTCATTGTAAATAAGAATTTGTTCTTAACTGACTTGCCTAGTTAAAAAAAGGTTTAATTAAAAAGAGCAAGTGTTCTGAATATTTGTACACTCAGTGTATATGTGTTAGTGTTTACATCTGAATGCACTGAAAACATTTCCCAACAGGCTCAGTTTGTCTCTGGATATGACAGCCCCTGTAGTACTGCCACTGCCTTAGGGTAGTAGAGAGAAGAGCAGCAAATCAGGCCTGTTCCAAGAAGACATGATGTGATGTGTTCTGCATCTCCACGCAGCATGAGGCCTTCCCTAGTGTGTGGGAAAATAAACAGTGGGCAAGCGGTTTCACGAGGCCATTAATCTCACCCCTAATTGACGATAGAACGATGTGCAGCTTTCGTTGTTATGACAGGTGAAATCAGGCTCCTGGTGCTCCACATCACTGAGCCCTTCAGGGTGGTGTGGGTGTTCCGGGTACAGTACATGAATTTATCCCAGGAAGATTATTTTGGGGAATATTTGTTCACTGGGTGCTCTAATTGCTTCGGCTCCACTGCACAGTAGATACTCAGGGCTCTATTTTAACAAACCTAATGCAATGGTCAATCTAAGCACAGGCGGTAGTGCTATGTGTTATAAGGCGTGTCAGAAATAGTTTTGCTATTTTCACTATTACAATTACTGGCACTCTTGCTGGCATTGGCAGGAAATGGCTGGGTTTTGATGAATAAACAAGCTGTGGGTGTGTCGAGACTTGGCCCCTTACTGGCCAATCAGAATGGGCTCCATAGCGAAATATATGTGGTTGCTTAAAGTTGTGTATTTATGGTCTTCTATGTATTTCCTTGGAATCAACTCCAATTCCAATGTTAGTCCGTTATAGTTTGTTCAAGGGTTACAGAAATGAAAAGATGTAATGTAGACCCATCTTTGATAAACACATTAACTTGAACCCATTTGTTTTCAACATTGTTCTACGTAATTGCATGGCTTCAATAGCATTCACACTGATATAGGGGCTATGCCTACTGTAAATTGCAATATGGCTGAGCAAGGGCATGCCAAACATGGTCAATAAGCAAGATTAAAATCCTTATTGATAAGGCCTAAAATAATGTGGGCCTGCTCACTGTTTTACTCCTTTCAAACATTATATTTTAACTAAGCTTTGGTGATTAAGATTTATTTCCAAGCAGTTTCAAAAGAGAAACCGTTTATTGACAGTCATGAGAACTACGCGATTGCATTTGTCAGGACAAAAAAAAGCTGTTATTGAGAGGGGAAACTATGTTTGTTTTTTAACCAAATAAAACGAAATTGGCAAAACATCAGAACTACTGTGAAAACCAGCTTTTTGTTGGTCTTAAATATCCCTATCAGCGCTACCTGAAATTAGCACTTTGGATCATGTTTTTAAGGACATGCCTAAAATATTTCCAACCCCATGCTGCTAAATTGCCGAACCTG
>NC_143031.1:12185000-12282500 GCF_057628025.1 Oncorhynchus mykiss
GGGGCTACAATAAATGCAGCCTTAGGATATATGGTTTCCAGTTTACATAGAGTCCGGTGAAGTTCTTTCAGGGCTGTCAAGGTATCTGTTTGGGAGGGGGATATACACGGCTGTGACTATAATCGAAGAGAATTCTCTTGGTAGATAATGCGGTTGGCATTTGATTGTAAGGGATTCTAAGTCAGGTGAACAAAAGGACTTGAGTTCATGTATTTTGTTATGATTACACCATGAGTCGTTAATCATAAGGCATACACCCCCGCCCTCCTTCTTACCAGAGAGATGTTTGTTTCTGTTTGCGTGAAGTAACCGGGTGGCAGTACCGACTCTGACAACATATACCGAGTGAGCCATGTTTCCGTGAAACACTGAATGTTACATTCTCTGATGTCTCTCTGGAAGGCAACTCGTGCCCTAATTTCATCCACCTTGTAGTCTAGAGATTGGACATCGGCGAGTAATATGCTCGGAAGCGGTGTATGTATGTAAAACACGTAAGATTTTCTGGGCTAACAATGTAAGAAATAATACATAAAAAATAAAAAAATGACTGTTTTCTAAGGACCTGAGGCGAGGCAACTATCTCTGTCGGCGACCAAAATCCAGGTTCCTTTTGTAATGGAAGGATTTGTATGGAAAGTCGGGTTGAAGCCAGCATTAGATGTTGTCGTCCTCATAATAACTGCATGTTGTTTACCTCAACATGGTAGCGCAACACCCTTCAATTGAAGCAAGGGGAAACAAATGGAAGTGGCCACAACTCTCACATAAATGGATCAAAGATGAAATCATGGATAATTATAAGGGAACAAGATAATTTATAAATTAGCAACAATAATTAAACACTTTCCTAGCACCAAATTGAGGAAATGTCTGATTTAAGGTAGGCCTATTTTAGTGCTTCCAGAGCTCCAAGTTCAAGAAGGCTACTTTCCAGGCCATTGTATTGTTTAAAATTGCAGGTGATAAAAATCCCAAAGTATCCCTTTAATATGAATAGCGCTGGGTGTTGCGCAATAGGTTATCCTACATAATTGAGCACAGTGTACGAAGTGTCCAATCCAAGGCACAAAAAATCTGAAAACATTAACCCATTACTGTGGAGCTTTCTGTTTAATCTAACGAGACCCTGCTGTAAATCAAGCAGACAACAGATCAACATAAATTCTCTAGGGATATTAGATCCAACGTGGATCCAGACACAACTGTCTTCACCGGCATAACGAATGAAACACTTAAATATTCTGGACATTCCTCGTGAACACTTTTCTTCCCCAGTGAAATTGCATGTGCTATCACAACAGCTGTTGTCACTTGACTGTCATTCAGAAAATTCCTTCCTGGATCTGATGATGATGTGAAAAATATCACAATGTAATTAAGCAGCTCAACACCAAATGCGCATCCAACAAGTATTATGCATAATTATTGAAGAACCACTGACCGTATCGATTTAGGTTGTAAGTATCAAGGTAAGGTGACCGTTTGCAAAATCGGATGCTTCTAACCGAAATCTCATGCATTTTTAGTTCGTCAAAAAAAAATTGAACCCAGGGGGACTGTCCATCTACTTTTTCTATTTGGCTGGCTACTCTATGTACTTGGCAAAACACTGGGAGCATGAAGAAACACGTTTTGCAACCATGTGCTTTTAGATTTGGGCCACTCTCAAAGCTGATTTGTTATTGGAAAAATATAGTCATACAGTATTGCGGTATTATTGTTGGTTTTGGGTAAGTTTCGCATTGCAAGCTATTGTGCTTATGCAATTTGTTTTTGTCTTAAACAGAGGGATGTTTATATCATGAGATATGTATGTTTACTTTTTATGTAAATATTTACATTGCACTATTTTCTTCTCTGCTATATGTTTTTAAATCAGTAATAGGCACAAATTCTGGCCTCTGGTGTTTTCTGTGTCCAGTCGCATACAATAAAGCTGATGTTTCCATTGGCCATGGTTGAAGCATTAATGTGCTAAATGAAAGGTAATCTCATAAGGGCAACAGGGAAATGGTGCTTTGTGCTCTGGAAGCAGTGTCATCCATCTGCTTTAGCACCAAAGAGGTGTCAGGAGCAAATTGAATCTTGGGGTGCAAATCAAGGTCCCCAGCACTGGAGACATGAGACATCTTTTATCACTGGACCCGGGCAATAAACGGCTCCATTATAGGATACCCTCACCTAGGCTAGGCTGCATCCCAAATGGAACCCAGTTCCCTATGTAGTGCACTACTTTTGACCATTGCCCATAGGAATCTGGTCAAAAGTAGTGCACTACATAGGGAAGGGAATAGGGTGCCATTTTGGGATACACCCTAGAACTATGGTTACCTAACAATCTCTGACTGAGGAAGCCCAGACACCCCTCACGTTAATATGTTCTGCAGAGGATGGGAGTGTGCTTGGAAAAGGAGACTACTGTTGATCTGTACTGCAGGGGGCAGGAGTGACAGATTGTGACAGGGGCCGGTCTGCTTCGGACAGTGCCCTTTGGCATATCTCCACAGGCTGCATGCCTTCCTGGAGAAACTTGTCCTCATGTTGATTCTCCAAAATGGGAGCAGGAGCCATTTTGTATCAAATCTAATTTTATTGGTCACATAAGCGTGTTTAGCAGATGTTATTGCGGGTGTAGCAAAATGCTTATGCTTCTAGTTCCGGCAGTGCAGCAATTTCTTTCTAAGTAATATCTAACAATTTCACAACATATACACACAAATCTAAGTCAGGAATAGAATTAAGAATATATAAATATATGGACGAGCAATGTCAGAGCAGCATAGACTAAGATAAAGTAGTGCAGATTCTCCTGGTTCTGAATCTTGGCCTGCCCTCATGTCTTAGTGTTTCCCCAGTCCGTCTGTCTGTGGTTGTGTGTGTCCTAGTCTTGCACGTTGCCCTTCCTCACTTTACTACTGTAAAACAGTTTGGGGGATGAACTGTAGTGCTTGGTATCAGTGTAACTGACCTTCAGTTTTAGAATTGAGTCCCCGCTTAGCATTCTGGTACAAATCTATTTTAGGACATTGAAATACAGCATTTTACCCCCCTGTGAAAAGGCCAATTATTCTAAGAGAATAGAGCTGAAACGGGGCTATTTTAGTTTCTGAATGAAAGTGCTGTCTTTCATTGGCAGCTTCAATGGAAATTGTTAGTAATGAGAAACATGGAATGGATGTTTTCATACTCACCCTTTTATTAATCAGAAAGAGCAAAGTCTTACACACACACAAACATCCAACCTTGGAAGAAGTTGATGATTTTAAGTCTTAGTCAGTGTTAGTCACTTCTTTACCAGGTTTTGATTCTGCTTCTCAACAGTGAATGTTGGGTTGTTCCATGTAATTTCAGCAGGCCGTGACACCTACCCCCTCAGATTGTTCTGAAATCGTGTCTGTACTTAGAAACAGAAAACACACAAGCATTCCTGCAACATTATTTTGTTGAAAGACTATTTGAACTCTGAGAAATTTAAGCGAATTGATTGCACCCAAATTGGCCATTTTCAATTTATAGGATTCATACAATATTCAATAAATATAGTACCCAACATCCGATTTGCACAAACACTGGTCCAAACACCAAGACAGTCGTCAGAGGGCACGACAAAACCTATACTATACTATGCATAGTCACTTTAATTCTACCTACATGTACATATTACCTCGACTAACCTGTGCCCCCGCACATTGACTCTGTAACAGTACCCCCTGTAAATAGCCTTGCTATTGTTTAACTTGTTTTTTTTTCAACAGTGCAGTTAAAAAAAAGTGTTAAGGGTTTGTAAGTAAGCATTTCACTGTAAGGTCTACACTTATTCGGTGCATGTGACAAATACAATTTGATTTAATTAAGATGTGAGGAATCCAAATAAATTGTCAAACGCCAGCCACAGACCCCCTAAATCAAGCCCACCCCAGTATACATTATCAGTTCTCTGTTTTGACAAGTTGTATGAAACTGCGACTTGGAGTATTGTTTATTCATACTATGTAATGCAGGGATCCTCAACTAGGTTCAGGCGCGGGCATATTCTTTTTTCTTGAGTAGATGGTCAGTGGGCTGCAAAATAATTGTAGACTGCAAATTGACTGCAAGAAGCCCCCAACAGAAATAATATTACACTAAAACATAATTTCAAACCTGGCTTACATTTGTATAAATTCATGTCTCTCTTATGCTCTGGAATACTTAGTAACAGATTTCTGAAACTAAAATCACTTGGAGCTGATTTCCTGGTGTTTTTAGTCTTATGTCCAAAAATGAAAGTTCCCAAAAATTTAAATACCCCCCCCAAAATTCTCATAACTTGGGAGGCCAAATAAAACTACAGGCCGCCAATTAGGCAATCCTGATGTAATGTATTCTCAGTGAGTCTGGTGACATTTTTTCCCCCTCTGTTAAGAGAAGTTAGCCAATGTAGTTGTTCCTGCTACTACCTACCCTCTTATCAATTTTGCTAGTCTTGTGTTTATCAAATGTATCACCATTTTTTTTTTTTTTTCAACTTTGGGTTGAAAACCAATAGCTTTTGCTCATGATGAAAATAAATGGTTTGGTCATCCTCACAATTCAAGCCAGTCCTCCATCAAAGCAAATCAGTTTCAACTTAATTTATGGGGAAAACGCAAGTGACTTCAATGGTTAATTTCTCTGAACGGGGGAAAATATCACCAAATTCACTAAAAATACATTAAAATGTATGAATAAACATTACGCCAAGCCGCATCTTCATAGAACTTGTCAAACATAGAGAACTGTTTGTTGGGGTGGAGTTGGGTTTGGGGATTCTGTTGGTGGGGGATTACTCACACTTAATCATTGCTAAGAAGAGGTTTTTATGCTAATCGGATGTTGGGTACTATATTTATTGAATATTATGTGAATCCTATACATTTGAAATGGAGAGTTTGCACCCAATCAATTACTTTTATTTTCTCAGAAATCAAAGTATATTTCAACAAATTGTTACAGAAATGCTTATCCAACTACAGAAACAATTCCAGAACAATCTGAGATGGTGGGTGTCAATCCTCTTGTGTCACTACCGTTGTTTACCAACTCCACAACCACATATTGGCCGAAAAAAAAAGTGAAATGGGTCGACGTGGTGATTCGGTAGACTAGATTAGTTTTTTTTGTCGCTATCTTTACAACAGTAATCCAATGGCAATCAGTATTATGTGTCAAAATCCCCACTCACTCAGCCCAGCGTGGCTTCATGAATGCACCACATGAGTTAGGAAACAAGGGATGCTTTATAATGGTCATAAGGTTCCTCTCCAGTGGCCAAAGGCCCACACTAATTCACAGGGCTGTGCAACACAGAGAGATGCCATGTGTGTCTGGATGTCTCTGGGTTGATGAATTTGATAATCCCATGATTTGCATTACCTTTATACTCTCACTGCTTGTAGTGGGATGGAATTGGCTGGGAAGAGCTATGTTGGCAAGCCCAGATGAACCGGTAATAAAAATATTATATAACCGCCCCATAGAGGGAGGAAAAAGATGGGCGATGGGCAGAGTAGCTAGAAGGAGTTATGTACCTAATGCTCTCACTCTCAATGAGAATGTCTTTTAAGAAGGCATTTCAAATTAGCATTGAGCTAAATTTCTCCACTAGCCCCTTAAGTCACCCTCCTCCACTATCACCTGTCAGTTACAGCCGCCTCCGCTGTCAGTTACAGCCGCCTCCGCTGTCAGTTACAGCCGCCTCCGCTGTCAGTTACAGCCGGCTCCGCTGTCAGTTACAGCCGCCTCCGCTGTCAGTTACAGCCGCCTCCGCTGTCAGTTACAGCCGCCTCCGCTGTCAGTTACGTATTGTGTTCACCCTGTTACGTTGCCTAGTTAAATAAAGGTTCAATAAAAATACATAAACACACACATTGCTCCTCTTTTTCCTGGTCTTTTTTTGTTTGCCTTTCAGGATATTTTTTCCAGACCCCTGGGTCAGTGAAATAGACAATCTAGGTGTGAAAGAACAGAAGCTCTTTTGGAGTTTTCTCCTCAGTTGTGATTTGTGTTGATTGATTTGACATTGGAGGATGCAGCGGTTCCCCTATATTCATCCTAGGGGGAAACACTGGGAAAGATGAAAGTTCCGACCAGGTGCACTTTGACGGCCTCCGTCAGTGCTTGCTCAACGTCATCGGGACTGGCACGGTCTCATTTGACATGCTCAAACCATATACAATATGACGCCACTTCCCCCTTCCATTGTTTTTGGATACGTACTCCCTTATACTCTGGATAGCCTTTTAGACTACTTTAATACAGAAAATAATTGAGTTTGTTGAATTGGACATTGCCTTATTTTGCCATTTTCTCTGCAGTAATATTTGATAAGATGGCATATTTGATTTAAGTTTGGTTGATCTTTACAACATGCCAATGTTTCTAAACTGCAGTATATTTCTCTTATCACACTACTCTCTTGAGAAATAAGTATTATTTATTCCTTGTTCTGACTGAGAGTTTCAATTTACATAATATGTACATACACTTTATATTTCACATTAGCATCGGGAATGTCATGAGCCAAGAGACAGTTTGGTTGACGTTCCTGCGTCGCAGCGTAAAAATGCAGTAAGTGTCACAGTAGCCACTAGCCAGGAGTCTAAGCATTGCAGACTATATTAGACCTGCACTCTTTTAATTATTGCAACAAAACCATATTACACTGTTGAATAACGCAACAATTCACAACAATTTACAGACAATTTAAGGTTTTTTATTTTGTGTAAAATCATTACATTTTATCTTCAAGACAAAAGCACAGTTAAACACCAGGTAAACAATCAAGGTGTTATTTTATATTCTGAGCTCTATTTAGAATCGCACATTAGGAATGTGACCAAAATAGCTTAAAACAACTGAGGAACATTGCCAAGGTGGGCCTGTTTCTCTCAGGCTGGGAGACTCATCCATGCTTTTATTACAAGCAGGCTTGACTACTGTGTTGCTCTCCTGTCTGTTCTACCCAAGAAAGCCATTGGTCAGCTGCAAAACATACAGAATGCTGCAGCACGGGTACTGACCAAGACCAGATGGAGAGCACACATTACACCAGTTTTAAGGTCTCTGCACTGTAAAACATACAGAATGCTGCAGCACGGGTACTGACCAAGACCAGATGGAGAGCACACATTACACCAGTTTTAAGGTCTCTGCACTGTAAAACATACAGAATGCTGCAGCACGGGTACTGACCAAGACCAGATGGAGAGCACACATTACACCAGTTTTAAGGTCTCTGCACTGTAAAACATACAGAATGCTGCAGCACGGGTACTGACCAAGACCAGCTGGAGAGCACACATTACACCAGTTTTAAGGTCTCTGTACTGGATGCCTGTGAGTTTTAGAATTAATTAAGGTTTTTATTTTGGTTTCTAAATCAATCCACGATTGTGCATGTGCTCCCCAATACATCAGATGTGCTTTTAAGTTATGTACTCAGTAGGTCCCTCAGGTCCTCTCACTGGCCTTTTAACTATCCCAAAGCCTAGGACCAAGACGCATGGAGAGGCAGCCTTTAGTTACCATGCCTCCAGGCTCTGGAATAGCCTGCCAGAGAATATGAGGGGGGATGAAACTGGACATTTTTAAAAGAGATCTTAAAACATCTTTTTATCTTTGCTTTTCCTCAGGGTGCTTTTTTGTTGTTTCAATTGTATTCTTTTGTTTTTTATCCTCTGTTGTGTGGTAAATATAAAATATTGTTTCTATTTTCATTTGTTTTGATTTGTTTTTTTCCCTGTGAGGCACATTGTTTCATTCCATGTATGAAATATGCTGTCTAAATATAGATGGATTTGATTTATCAGAAATTAATGATTATCCTGCAGCATACCACCCTGCATACCACTGCTGGCTTGCTTCTGAAGCTAAGCAGGGTTGGTTCTGGTCAGTTCCTGGATGGGAGACCAGATGCTGCTGGAAGTGGTGTTGGAGGGCCAGTAGGAGGCACTCTTTCCTCTGGTCTAAAGAAAATGTCCCAATGCCCCAGGGCAGTGATTGGGGACACTGCCCTGTGTAGGGTGCCGTCTTTCGGATGGGACGGTAAATGGGTGTCCTGACTCTCTGAGGTCATTAAAGATCCCATGGCACCTATCGGTGTCCTGGCTAAATTCCCAATCTGGCCCTCAAACCATCACAGTCACCTAATAATCCCCAGTTTACAATTGGCTCATTAATCTCCCTCTCCTCTCCCCTGTAACTATTCCCCAGGTCGTTGCTGCAAATGAGAATGTGTTCTCAGTCAACTTACCTGGTAAAATAATGGATAAATAAAATTTAAAAAATCCCTCTAATACTATTATAAAAGTACAGTAGGCCTACCTTACAACATTACAACAAGCCATGTTTAATTTTTATCAATGTCATGCAAATCATTAGGGTACATGTGGTAAAAGCAAATTGCGACTAAAAACATGGGTATAATTCACCAGAGAATTGAGATGTTGAGCTGGCCATTCCCAACACGCAAAAATAAAATACATATAGATCATACATTTATAGGCTGTTTTTTCATTTGTAGCATTGTGTGGCGATTTCCTTCAATCCTTGATGAAGAGATGAGCCACAGCAAGGCCGCCGGCAAACGTGGGCGAGCCAGCATTTGCCCCAGCACTTTTGATTTTGTTTAATAAAATAATTCACACAAACGTTGAAAAGAGGGACAAAGTACTGTTGTTTAGCCTGATCCACCTCTTGATTTGTTTGACAGGATTTTTGTTTTTATCCTCCCCAGGACCAGGGCCCATATTCACAACACTTCTAACGCAAAAACTTTAGAAGCTTACAAAAGTGCAATTCTTCAACAATATTTTAAAGATTGAATGATTTTCTTACGAACTTCTCAAATAGCTTTGTTGATAGAAAACCGTTTTAGCTATCTAGCTAGTAATGGCAATCATGTTAGCATATTTGTTTCTCAGATTACTGTTTTAAATCATTCTTGGGTTTCAAATAAGCAATAGTAAACTTTCAAATGAAGTTTGTGAATTGAACATGTTCAATTACTTTCATGAGCTTTTTGAGGAATAAATCAAAATCAAATCAAATTTATTTATATAGCCCTTCGTACATCAGCTGATATCTCAAAGTGCTGTACAGAAACCCAGCCTAAAACCCCAAACAGCAAGCAATGCAGGTGTAGAAGCACAGTGGCTAGGAAAAACTCCCTAGAAAGGCCAAAACCTAGGAAGAAACCTAGAGAGGAACCAGGCTATGTGGGGTGGCCAGTCCTCTTCTGGCTGTGCTGGGTGGAGATTATAACAGAACATGGCCAAGATGTTCAGATGTTCATAAATGACCAGCATGGTCAACTAATAATAATCACAGGCAGAACAGTTCAAACTGGAGCAGCAGCACGGCCAGGTGGACTGAGGACAGCAAGGAGTCATCATGTCAGGTAGTCCTGAGGCATGGTCCTAGGGCTCAGGTCCTCCGAGAGAGAAAGAAAGAGAGAGAGAGAATTAGAGAGAGCACACTTAAATTCACACAGGACACCGAATAGGACAGGAGAAGTACTCCAGATATAACAAAATGACCCTAGCCCCCCGACACATAAACTACTGCAGCATAAATACTGGAGGCTGAGACAGGAGGGGTCAGGAGACACTGTGGCCCCGTCCGAGGACACCCCCGGACAGGGCCAAACAGGAAGGATATAACCCCACCCGCTTTGCCAAAGCACAGCCCCCACACCACTAGAGGAATATCTTCAACCACCAACTTACCATCCTGAGACGAGGCCAAGTATTGCCCACAAAGATCTCCGCCATGGCACAACCCAAGAGGGAACAGCTTTTTTCCCTTAACTTCTTAAGTCTATATTTAAGGGCAAATGGCAGTTAAGACATTTCGTCTTTTAAGAAGGTTTTGTGAATCTGAGCCCAGGAGTTTTTTCCCCCCAGGAGTTAATCTTTAATTTTATTTTTTACTAAATTACCTGATTAGAAAGTCTGGTCCCATCATAGCCCGTATAAAACTTTTTTATTTTATTTTTTACAGCTGATTTTATTATGTCATACCCAAAGTTTTACTTAGTTAGCCTACCAGATCAAGAAAAACTAAATAAATAAATAATAATAATATTTTAAAAAATGTTTCACATTTATTTAACCAGGTAAGCTAGTTGAGAAAAAGTTGTCATTTACAACTGCGACCTGGCCAAGATAAAGCAAAGCAGTGCGACAAAAACAACCATCAGTTACACATGGAATAAACAAGCGTACAGTCAATAACACAATATAAAAAAATAGTCTATATACAGTGTGTGCAAATGGCGTGAGGAGTAAATGGCGTGAGCAATAAATAGGCCATAGTAGCGAAGTAATTCCAATTTTAGCAAATTAACACTGGAGTAATAAATGAGCAGATGATGATTTGCAAGTAGAGATACTGGTGTGCAAAAGAGCAGAAAAGTAAATTAAAAACAAATTGGGGATGAGGTAGGTAGATTGGGTGGGCTATTTACAGATGGACTATGTACAGCTGCAGCGATCGGTTAGCTACTCAGATAGCTGATGAAAAACTCTAGACCTCCAGGAAACAGTCTGGGTCCCAGTCAGCTCCTGAGCAGGTTTTCATCAAGGATCTCTCTGTACTTTGCTCCGTTCATCTTTCACTAGATCCTGACTAGTCTCCCATTCTCTGCTGCTGAAAAAACATCCCCACAGTATGATGCTACCACCACCATGCTTCACAGTAGGGATGGTGCCATGTTTCCTCCGGACATGACGCTTTGCATTCAGTCAAAGAGTTCAATCTTGGTTTCATCAGACCAGAGAGTCTTGTTTCTCATTGTCTGCGAGTCCTTTAGGTGCCTTTTGGCAAACTCCAAGCGGGCTGTCATGTGCTTTTACTGAGGAATGGCTTCCGCCTGGCCACATTACTATGAAGGCCTGATTGGTGGAGTGCTGCAGAGATGGTTTTGGGCTCCTGAGTGGTGCAGGGTCTAAGGTACTGCATCTCAGTGATTGAGGCGTCACTACAGACCCTGGTTCGATTCCAGGCTGTATCACAGCCGGCCGTGATTGTGCGCTGCCCCATGGGACTCCCAATTGGCCCTGCGTCATCTGGATTTGGCGTTGGTAGATAGTCATTGTAAAGAAGAATTTGTTCTTAACTGACTTGCCTAGTTAAATAAATAAAATGGTTCTTCTGGAAGGTTCTCCCATCTCTACAGAGGAACTCTAGAGCACTGTCAGAGGGACCATCGGGTTCTTGGTCACCTCCCTGACCATGGCGCCCCTCCCCCGTTTGCTCAGTTTGGCCGGCCGGCCAAATCAAGGGAGAGTCTTGAAGTTCCAAACTTCTTCCATTTAAGAATGGAGGCCACTGTGTTCTTGGACCTTCAGTGCTGCAGAAATGTTCCTGTACCCTTCCCCAGATTTGTGCCTCGACACAATCCTGTCTCGGAACTCTACGGACAATTTGTTCGACCTCATGGATTGGTTTTTGCTCTGACATGCACTGTCAACTGTGGGACCTTACATAGACAGTGTGTGCCTTTCCAAATCATGTCCAATCAATTGAATGTACCACCGTTGGACTCCAAGTTGTAGAAACATCTCAAGGATCAATGGAAACAGGATGCACCTGATCTCAATTTCGAGTCTCATAGCGAAGGGTCTGAATACTTACAATTGAAGTCGGAAGTTTACAAACACCTTAGCCAAATACATTTAAACTTAATTTTTCACAATTCCTGACTTTTAATCCTAGTAAAAATTCCCTGTCTTAGGTCAGTTAGGATCACCACTTTATTTTAAGAATGTGAAATGTCAGAATAATAGTTGAGAGTGATTTATTTGAGCTTTTATTTCTTTCATCACATTCCCAGTGGGTCAGAAGTTTATATACTCATGTAGTATTTGGTAGCATTGTTTAACTTGTGTCAAACGTTCCGGGTAGCCTTCCACAAGCTTCCCACAATAAGTTGGGTGAATTTTGGCCCATTCCTCCTGACAGAGCTGGTGTAACGGAGTCAGGTTTGTAGGTCTCCTTGCTTGCACACGCCTTTTCAGTTCTGACCACAAGTTTTCTATGGGATTGAGTTCAGGGCTTTGTGATGGCCAATCCAATACCTTGACTTTGTTGTCCTTAAGCCATTTTGCCACAGCTTTGGAAGTATGCTTGGGGTCATTGTCCATTTGGAAGACCCATTTGCGACCAAGCTTTAACTTCCTGACTGATGTCTTGATGTTGCTTCAATATATCCACATCATTTTCTTTCCTCCATGATGCCATCTATTTTGTGAAGTGCACCAGTCCCTCCTGCAGCAAAGCACCCCCACAACATGATGCTGCCACCCCGTGCTTCCTGGTTTAGATGGTGTTCTTCGGCTTGCAAGCCTCCCCTTTTTTCCTCCAAACATAACGATGGTCATTATGGCCAAACAACAGTTATATTTTTGTTTTATCAGACCAGAGTCTTTGTCCCCATGTGCAGTTGCACACTGTAGTCTGGCTTTTTTTGTGGCGGTTTTGGAGCAGTGTTTTTTTTCCTTCCTAAGCGGCCTTTCAGGTTATGTTGTTATAGGACTCGTTTTACTGTGGGTATATATACCTTTATACCTGTTCCCTTCAGCATCTTCACAAGGTCCTTTGCTGTTGTTCTGGGATTGATTTGCACTTTTCGCAAAGTACGTTCATCTCTAGGGGACCGAACTCCTTCCTGAGCGGTATGACGGCTGTGTGGTCCCATGGTGTTTATACTTCTGTACTATTGTTTGTACAGATTATTGTGGTACCTTCAGGCATTTGGAAATTGCTCCCAAGGATGAACCAGACCTGTGGAAGTCTACAATTTTTTTTTAGGTCTTGGCTGGTTTCTTTTGATTTTCCCATGATGTCAAGGAAAGAGGCACTGGGTTTGAAGGTAGGCCTTGAAATACTTCTAAAGGTACACCTCCAATTGACTCAAATGATGTCAATTAGCCTATCAGAAGCTTCTGAAGCCATGACATCATTTTCTGGAATTTTCCATGCTGTTTAAAGTGACAGTAAACTTCTGACCCACTGGAATTGTGAAACAGTGAATGTGTGAAATAATCTGTCTGTAAACAGTTGATGTTTTAACAATTACTTGTTGTCCTAAATGTCCTAAATGACTTGCCAAAACTATAGTTTGTTAACAAGAAATGAACAAGTTTTAATGACTCCAACCTAAGTGTATGTAAACTTCCGACTTCAACTGCATGTACATTTGCAGACATTTCTGAAAACATGTTTTCGCTTTGTCATTGTGTGTAGTTTATTTAATTCATTTTAGAATAAGGCTGTAATTTGGATAAAGGGAAGTGGTCTGAATACTTTCCGAATGTATACTGTATGAGTGTTTACCTCCAAGAAATTTCTGTTCACACTGCCCTGCTTGGATGGGGCAACTGTCAAGTAAGTATTCTGTTTGACATCTGGAGGTAGCGCTCCTTGATGTGATCATTTCACCAGTTTACACAACCGGATTGTCTCTGAAATCGATAAAACAGACATGTATGAAAATATCCTCAAATAAAGTGTGACATTGTGTTGAGTCATATTAAACCTTTTGTTGTGTAAGACATTTGATCTTAAATCCAAAATGTTGTTATATAAAGCCAAATGAAAAGTTTGGGGGGGGGGGGGGGGGTATATCAAACAATTTCCTGTAAGATTGTGCCTCTGCTACAATGACTTCAGCTTGCAGTATCCAAATAAAAAAGGTGTGAGAAAATGGAGGATGCCGGAGAAGTCTGGCTGTAGCCCAGCTATGTTTCATCTACCCTGAGCCTACCTCCCTCCGTGGCTCTGTTTGTGTATGGCCTCACTGACCTGACGTAACACTGCTGCTACAGGGCTTGGGATTCTGGAAAACTATACATTTTTGGAGAGCCATGGGTCCTGACTTCCTCCTGTAGCCGATTGTTGAGAGGCCTCTCAGCCCTGCTGAAGCCTGTACAGTGTCTTCAGTCCGGTAGAGGGAAACAGCCTGAAACTCTACTGCATACCACCAAGCTATAAAAGGCAACCCAATATTAGGGATGTGCACTGAGTGGCAAAATTGAGCGGTTTTAAAGCTGATTTCCTGCAGTTCTACATATTTAGCCATTTGGTGGAGATAACATTTTGCAGCTTAAACGTTAATTTCCTGCAATTGTACACATTTCAATAGGGACCACATGCCATGACAAAAATACTCCTGAATGCATAATTTTATAATTTTAGATTCTGACTGGCCAGCTTTTATTTTGTTGATTTAAAAAAAATATATAGGTCCATTATCTTTTCATACTTCTATATCTGGTTTTAGTTGTAAATTGTGTGTGTGTGTCTGTGTGTATATGTACAGTGGGGCAAAAAAGTATTTAGTCAGCCACCAATTGTGCAAGTTCTCCCACTTAAAAAGATGAGAGAGGCCTGTAATTTTCATCATAGGTACACTTCAACTATGACAGACAAAATGAGAAAAAAAATCCAGAAATCACATTGTAGGATTTTTAATGAATTTATTTTCAAATTATGGTGGAAAATAAGTATTTGGTCACCTACAAACAAGCAAGATTTCTGTCTCTCACAGACCTGTAACTTCTTCTTTAAGAGGCTCCTCTGTCCTCCACTCGTTACCTGTATTAATGGCACCTGTTTGAACTTGTTATCAGTATAAAAGACACCTGTCCACAACCTCAAACAGTCACACTCCACACACTCCAAACTCCACTATGGCCAAGACCAAAGAGCTGTCAAAGGACACCAGAAACAAAATTGTAGACCTGCACCAGGCTGGGAAGACTGAATCTGCAATAGGTAAGCAGCTTGGTTTGAAGAAATCAACTGTGGGAGCAATTATTAGGAAATGGAAGACATAGAAGACCACTGATAATCTCCCTCGATCTGGGGCTCCACTCAAGATCTCACCCCGTGGGGTCAAAATGATCACAAGAACGGTGAGCAAAAATCCCAGAACCACACGGGGGGACCTAGTGAATGACCTGCAGAGAGCTGGGACCAAAGTAACAAAGCCTACCATCAGTAACACACTACGCCGCCAGGGACTCAAATCCTGCAGTGCCAGACATGTCCCCCTGCTTAAGCCAGTACATGTCCAGGCCCGTCTGAAGTTTGCTAGAGAGCATTTGGATGACCCAGAAGAAGATTGGGAGAATGCCATATGGTCAGATGAAACCAAAATATAACTTTTTGGTAAAAACTCAACTCGTCGTGTTTGGAGGACAAAGAATGCTGAGTTGCATCCAAAGAACACCATACCTACTGTGAAGCATGGGGGTGGAAACATCATGCTTTGGGGCTGTTTTTCTGCAAAGGGACAAGGACGACTGATCCGTATAAAGGAAAGAATGAATGGGGACATGTTTCGTGAGATTTTGAGTGAAAACCTCCTTCCATCAGCAAGGGCATTGAAGATGAAACGTGGCTGGGTCTTTCAGTATGACAATGATACCAAACACACCGCCCGGGCAACGAAGGAGTGGCTTCGTAAGAAGCATTTCAAGGTCCTGGAGTGGCCTAGCCAGACTCCAGATCTCAACCCCATAGAAAATCTTTGGAGGGAGTTGAAAGTCCGTGTTGCCCAGCAACAGCCCCAAAACATCACTGCTCTAGAGGAGATCTGCATGGTGGAATGGGCCAAAATACCAGCAACAGTGTGTGAAAACCTTGTGAAGACTTACAGAAAACGTTTGACCTCTGTCATTGCCAACAAAGGGTATATAACAAAGTATTGAGATACATTTTTGTTATTGACCAAATACTTATTTTCCACAATAATTTGCAAATAAATTCATAAAAAAATTCTACAATGTGATTTTCTGGATTTTTTTCTCATTTTGTCTGTCATAGTTGAAGTGTACCTATGATGAAAATTACAGGCCTCTCTCATCTTTTTAAGTGGGAGAACTTGCACAATTGGTGGCTGACTAAATACTTTTTTGCCCCATTGTTTATAAAAATTGTGCAATTAAATAAGGTTGAATGGTTTGTAACATCATCATCCCACACTGTCTGTCTTGTTCATGTTGTCTCTTTGATTTGAGTGATACTGTATCACTCTCTCTCCAGTTCTTGTGCTGCCTACAGAATGAGAGTTGTGTAGGCGGAAATAGATTAACCAAGGTCATTGAACTGAAACCTACTTCATTGCTTTTTTTCACCTTATCGTGGTTTAGGCTGTTCATGCATTTAGCAGAATTGCAGTTTTAAGTGTGTGTGTGTGTGTGTGTGTGTCTGTGTGTGTGAGGGGATTTGTGTTCATTGCTCTCTGGTTCAGTGTGGGGGCATTCCTACTGAGGCTTGATACTGCATGGCTGTGTGCCACAAAGCCCTGATGCAGAGGGAGTAGAGCGAGTGAGTAGGCCGGGAGTAGCGGGGGGAAGGGCCAGGGCTGGATGATGAAATGGGCGGGAGTCTGTCAGACCACCCAGTGGTCACTTTTAAAAGTCCATGTTTTTTTTCCCCTTTCAAAATGCTAAGGTGTAAGCATCTTTTGCTGCTGTATTAGGGTCATTCCACGAAATGAGTGCCTTTTGCATCAATTTGTTATTTTAAGTAGAAATTGTGCACCAATATAGAATTTTAAAAGCCTGCTATATTAAATGAAGTGTACTTTTTAATATAGACCACATGGATAATTCAATCATATTTTTATTATGAGTAAAAGACTTGCTAATGTGCCAAAATTCTGCATTTTGACATGTCCCTCCGTGCACCCTCTCTGACTTCTAATAAGATTTTAACCCACTCAATACCCAACACTTTATTCAAATCTTCACCCTAATTGTAAAGCCTTAGTTATTTTATTACTTTGACAGTCTTTTCTGAAGATTGTAATTTATTTAATGTGATTAGTGATTAATTTAAGTCTGTCCCTCATTTTAAGGTCAACCCTGTTACGTGAACTGAAATCTTGTTTTAAATATGGGGAAACTTCCTTCAAATAATCATTCAACATTCAGTATTCAAATCATAGTGTAAAAGCAGGTGAGCTGGTTCTACTCCTTTTGGCCATTTGATGTTTTGTGGTGGAAAATAGAGGGTCTAGCATAACACTGTTACAGACAGGCTAGAATATATATATTTTTGTTTAAGCTTGCATTATTGCCACTCTCTGTTGCTCACAACAAGCTTCCATTCCCCCTGTCTCAAGGGGTTTTATGGCTGATTTTATGAAGAAATCGTCAACCCTGTGGTTGTTTGGGTACATAATTTGAATGCTACTGTCCTTGTCTTTTTGGAAATCAAACTCAATTCTTACTGCTGGCAATGTCAGGCCCCCAGTGTCTGGTCTGGAGCGTGAAGTCACGAGCTCTGCTGGTCGGCTACTGCGTAGCAACCTAGCGGTGCCAAAATCCCCGATCTGCCCTAGAAAGCCTATGTAAATTGCGATCACAATAACTGCCAAACAAAATAGATGTTTTGAGCTCTAAAATGTGTTTATTATGATCAAGTTCGATCCCCACGGTAAATTATTTAAAAATTTGCAACAAATCGAGATACTACTATAGTTGACCACATGCGGACACAAACCAGTCACTGGCCAGCAGGCTTCGAGGAGGCTTGCGCTCACATGCGATAGACATTAAGGTTGACTTGCTCAGGCAGGATGAAAACGACTACATCGACCATGATCCTTTGCTAGTTATGGCCACTTTCACCATTATCCTTAGCAAAAAAAACATTTGGGGTGCCATTCAACCCCATACAGTATTATGGCGCCCTTCAAATTCAAATACTTCACGCGGAATCTGTAGTTTTGTAGTTTTCCATAAGACTCGAGGCTGTAATCGCTGCCAAATGTGCTTCAACAAATAACTGAGTAAAGGGTCTGAATACTTATGTAAATGTGATATTTCAGTTTATTTTTATGAATTTGCAAAATTCTCAAAAACAGTTTTTGCTTTGTCATTATGGGGTATTGTGTGTAGATTGAGGGAAAAGTTTAAATGTTAGAACAAGGCTAGAACAAATGTTAGAACAAGGCTTTAACGTAACTGTGGAAAAAGTCAAGGGTCTGAATTCTTTCCCGAAAACACTACTTTAGGCTTTTTTTTAGTTTACACATACTATAAAACTTCAATTAAACGGTCTCAAATAGCCACTTGATGAATTGCTTACGGGGTTAACATGCAAGTTTACGAGGTTTAATGTCTGATTACATTAAAGAATTCAGTCATGACTCAAAGATTATGGCAACCTGTTTTTACCGACAGTAAGAAACTGCTAGCCATTGGTTGCTAACAGCTGAGAACTACTGGTTAAAATGGCAAGCACAAATACAGTCAACAACTTCGGGAGCACAGACCCCCATCAGTCGGTAGATCGCACTCTAGTGGCAAAGGTAAGAACTGCCAAATGCAGTCAGAGAAGAATAATTATTCTGTAAAAGAAAATATATATATTATATATTCATTTTTGTTTTTTTATATAGAGGCATAGTAAGACAGAAAATGTGACAATGTGTATATGATAACACATTAGTGCAGGAAATTAAGAAATGTGTTAATGCTGGAATTCAACAATTTACTATGCGAATGAGCAAAGCTGTGTGCATTAAGGAAATAGATACCTGGCTCAAATAGAAGCCTGTCTTTAATAAGCACATGTTTTAAGTGATTTAAGCAAATAAGCTCCTGGGCTATTAATTGAAGTTTTAGTTTACTTATACCATAGGTATTTATTAGTTTGCTAGTCGCAGGCAATTGGTGTCTGGGGATAGTAGTGTAAACAGGGAATATTTTCATGGAATGAGCTGTCAAGCAGCTTTGTAGTCGGCCTAAATCCAGTGAATGGCTTGGCTGCCTGCCAAAGTCCCCCCCCCCCTCCCCCACCACCACCACCACTTATATAAACAAGTGTCGTCTTTCCAATGACCATTAGACTGGCCTTTGAATTTAGGTCATACTCTTTGGGCCTCCCTCAGCTGCGTGACTTGTATTGAATGTAAATGCCATGCCCTAGTCTATACAACACCATCCATAAACCTTGAAAGACGTTGGGCCAACTTCTCAAGATCTCTTACATAAGTTACATAATCAAATGTATTTGTCACATGCACCGAATACAGCAGGTGTAGACCTTACCGTGAAATGCTTACTTACAAGCCCTTAACCAACAATGCAGTTCAAGAAATAGAGTTAAGAAAATATTTACCAAATAAACTAAAGTACAAAACGTTTTTTTTTTTTTTGTGACAAGAAAATTACAAAACGTTAACGGGGCTATATACAGGGGTTGTGTGGGGAGGTGAGGTGACAATGCTTGATAATGTAAATTGAGTCAATAGGGGGGTACAGGTTAGTTGATGTAATTTGTCATGTGATTATGCGTAGATAATAAACAGCAAGTAGCAGCAGTGTAAAAACAGGGTGGTCAATGTAAATAGTCCGGGTGGCCATTTGATTAATTGTTCTGCAGGCTTTTTGGTAGAAGCTATTAAGAACCATTTTGGTCCTAGACTTGGCGCTCCCTTTCCTCTTGCCTTGTGGTAGCAGAGAGAACAGTCTATGACTTGGGTGACACGGCCTAGTATATAAATCCAGTCGGTGATGCAACCGGTCAGGATGCAGCTGTTTAATGTTAAGGATCTGGGGACCCATGCCAAATCTTTTCAGTCTCCCGAGGGACAAAGGTGTTGTCGTGCCCTCTTCACAACGGTCTTGGTGTGTTTGGACCATGATAGTTTGTTGGTAATGTGGACACCAAGGAACTTAACTCTCGACCTGCTCCACTTCAGCCCCGTCAATGTTAATGGAGGCCTGTTCTGCCCTCCTTTTCCTATAGTCCACGATCAGCTCCTTTGTCTTGCTCACATTGAGGGAAAGAATGTTGTGCTGGTCTCTGACCTCCTCCCTATACGCTGTCTCATCGCTGTCAGTGTCTCACTGTTGTCGTCAGCAAACTTAATGATGGTGTTGGAGTCATGCTTGGCCTGCCATGCAGTTGTGGTATACGAATTGGAGTGGATCTAGAGCTTCTGGGAGCCATGACCAGCCTTTCAAAGCACTTCATGGCTACAGACGTAAATGCTACCTGTTGGTAGTCATTTATGCATGTTACCTTGGTGTTCTTGGGCTCTGGGACTATGGTGGTCTGCTTGAAACATGTTGGTATTACAGTTGAAAATGTCAGCGCATGCTCGGAGTACACGTCCTGGTAGTCCGTCTGGCCCTGCGGCCTTGTGAATGTTGACCTGTTTAAAGGTCTTACTCACATCGGTTACGGAGAGCGTGATTACACAGTCATCCCGAACAGCTGATGCTCTCATGGCGAGCATAGAAGTAATTTAGCTTGTCTGATAGGCTTGTGTCATTGGGCAGCTTGCGGCTGTGCTTCCCTTTTGTAGTCTATAATATAAGCCCTGTCAGTTGTGTTGGCAAAGCAAACTAGGGTGGAAAGCTTTACCTAATGCTGTTAAAATCTTCCTATGGATTGTATTAGAAATTAGTAAATGCTTTTTGTCTGACGAGACGTTAAAAGGTTACTCCTAGTGAACTTCTGTCAGCATTGCTTTGACAAAGTAGTGTTAAGTTTCTGCAGTTTCATACCGTCGTTAATTTAATGTGAAAGGGAGTCGGAGATAATTACAATCGTGGAATTGCAACCAAGGCGGGTAACTATCCTTGCTCAGACATGGCAGTATATTACAGTATCCTTCAGTTGATGCTTGAGTGTGAGATTAAAACCTCAGTCGTTACTCTCCTGGCGTAACCATAAATGCCATATATTTTCTAGGAAACTACCTGTGTTATGATTAACAACCTTGCATTAAGAATAGTTTGCTTTGCAGTAACTCAGATGACTCTTTGGACAAAAGTCAGACAAAACACAGAAAATATTAAGCTGTTTTGATTGCTATTGTCAAATGTTCTTGCTGAACACCAATAATCGGGTTGCCTGACAACGTCATGAAAATGATGCACGTGTATGTCAGGGATAAAAGGCAGTCTTTTATGATTCTGAACAGTCAGATAGCTAGCAACAGTGACGAGAAGCTGCCATGTGGGCAACCGTAGGTGGCTAGTTTCAGCTTGTTCTTTCTTGTTCTTTATACCATGTCTTATTTTGAGGTGTTTTGACTTATGTCACATCTATGCTAATATAGCTCAAATTAGCTAGCTTGCTAACCAACGACTGTAACTATGTACAGTGCAGTCAAATTATTCACACCTTAACTTTTTCCACATTTTGTTACAAAGTGGGATTAAAATTGATTTCATTGTCATTTTTTGGTCAACGATCTACACAAAATAAATGTATAAGTAGAAGAAAAATTATAACATTTGTAAAAACAATCATGAAAAATAAAACGCGTACCTCTTGATAACATAAGTATTCCATACCCGGAGTCAATACATAGTAGAATCACCTTTGGCAGCGATTACAGCTGTGAATCTTTCTGGGTAAGGCTCTAAGAGCTTTGTTCACCTGGATTGTACAATATTTGCAAATTTTCCTTTATAAAATTATTCAAGCTCTGTTAAGTTTGTTAATCATTGCTAGACAGCCATTTTCAAGTCTTGCCATAGATTTTCAAGCCAATTAAGTCAAATGTAACTGGGCCACTCAGGAACATTCAATGTTGTCTTGGTAAGCAACTCCAGTGTGTATTTGACCTTGTGTTTTAGGTTATTGTCCTTCTGAAAGGTGAATTTGTCTCCCAGTGTCTGTTGGAAAGCAGACTGAAACAGGTTTTACTGTAGGATTTTGCCCGTGTTTAGCTCTGTTCCGTTTATTTTTATCGCCCCAAAAATCCCTATTTACCGATGACAAGCATACCCATAACATGATGCGGCCACCACCATGCTTGAAAATATGAAGATTGGTACTCAGTGATGTGTTGTGTTGGATTTGCCCCAAACGTAACGTGTTTGGACTTAAAAGTGTATTCAGGACATAGTCATTTTTTTGGACACATTTGATGTAGTTTAACTTTAGTGCCTTATAGCAAACAGGATGCATGTTTTGGAATATTTGTATGATGTACAGGCTTCCATTTCTCTCTCATTTATGTTAGTATTGTGGAGTAACTACAATGTTGATCCATTCTCAGTTTTCTCCTATCACAGCCATTAAACACTTAACTGTTTTAAATTGGCCTCATGGTGACTGGGTGTATTGATACACCATCCAAAGTTGAATTATATTCAGTCCATGCAACTTATTATGTGACTTGTTAAACAGATTCTTACTCCTGAATTGATTTAGGCTTGCCATAACATAGGGGTTGAATACTTATTGACCCAAAACATTTTAGCTTTGAATTTTTATTGATTTGTAAAAATATCACTTTGACATAATGGGGTATTGTGTAATTTAAAACCATTTTAAATGAAGGCTGTAACAATAAAATGTGGATAAAGTCAGTGTGTGCATACATTCTGAAGGCACTGTATTTGAGAGACAACTGGTGCATATTGTGCAAATGCATTTGATTTCAATAAACTGTTTTGTCACCAAATATTTAACTTTACATGTTGTCAATAGTCCTTTGAATGTCAGCCAACCCCTTCTGTTTTTCCCAAAGTTGCACACGCATCGGTTTTTTGTTGCTTAACAACCCACCCGTCTATAGCTGTCTGGATCTGAGTGATATTCACCTGTGTGAAACTAAAACAACTGATTCTTTAAAAATACTTTTAATTTGAATGGATCTGATATGAACCTTTTGTGTTTTGTTTGTGCAGTCCAAAGGCAAGACCCGAGGCCAGCGGCTCTGCGTCGTCAGCCCCTGCCAAGCCCAGCGGTCCAACCCATAAGATCTGCCTGGTGTGTTCAGATGAGGCGTCTGGTTGCCACTATGGAGTCCTCACCTGCGGAAGCTGCAAGGTCTTCTTCAAGAGGGCCGTTGAAGGTTGGTGACGGAGTAAACATCCACACTCACAACTCCATTCATGCCCAGTTCTACCTCTCAGTAGTAGACTATAGTTGAACATATGTACCGGTCAATCTTTTGTGGTAAAATGTACATCGACATTGCAGTAGTACACTTGTGTCAAAAAGGACATACATGACATGTGGACTCACTAAGTGGTGTCTTTACCTATAGGCTAGCCTAGATATTCTAACAAAAGGGTACCGATTGGCTCTGTGTTAAAAAGCAGGCTCATTTTAATGTTTAATTTGAGCAGACTATATTATTTAACTGATTTTCTTACAATTTCTAGCTAAGATTAGGAACATTTTAGGTTCACAAAAATAGTATCAGAAAAGGTTTCTTTAGGCTTCTATTACCCCAGGCCAGAGTAGGCTAGTGACTCATGGTTTTCTATCAGGCTGTGCTGCTATTTTTATGTCCAAACCATTGTTTGCATCCTATACCTCTGAACAGCCTGTCCAAACGACTGTTGGTCATTAGAACTACATGAGTTCTCCTCTCCTGTTTCATAAGGGAGAGATGCTGCTAAAAGATGCTGTTCCATTGTGTAGGCCTATATTGTGCTTCAAAGGGTTCATTTGTATTTTTAAAGAGCTTATCTTGGAACTAGTTTTAGATAAAATAGTAATCATTACGTTCGTTTACTCATTTGAGGCGAAGGGCTATTAGTGAAGGGTGGCTGATATGCTATTAGTGAAGGGTGGCTGATATGCTATTAGTGAAGGGTGGCTGATATGCTATTAGTGAAGGGTGGCTGATATGCTATTAGTGAAGGGTGGCTGATATGCTATTAGTGAAGGGTGGCTGATATGCTATTAGTGAAGGGTGGCTGATATGCTATTAGTGAAGGGTGGCTGATATGCTATTAGTGAAGGGTGGCTGATATGCTATTAGTGAAGGGTGGCTGATATGCTATTAGTGAAGGGTGGCTGATATGCTATTAGTGAAGGGTGGCTGATATGCTATTAGTGAAGGGTGGCTGATATGCTATTAGTGAAGGGTGGCTGATATGCTATTAGTGAAGGGTGGCTGATATGCTATTAGTGAAGGGTGGCTGATATGCTATTAGTGAAGGGTGGCTGATGGGCTATTAGTGAAGGGTGGCTGATGGGCTATTAGTGAAGGGTGGCTGATGGGCTATTAGTGAAGGGTGGCTGATATGCTATTAGTGAAGGGGGGCTGATATGCTATTAGTAAAGGGTGGCTGATGGGCTATTAGTGAAGGGTGGCTGATATGCTATTAGTGAAGGGTGGAGGCTGGCACAAAGAGCTTGCTGATGACAGTGTGTTTTAATAAATGTGGAAAAGTGTCTAAACCTGTTTTCGCTTTGTCATTATGGTGTATTGTGTGTAGATTGATGAGAAAAAAATATATGTTTTATCCATTTTAGAATAAGGCTGTAACATAACAATGTGGAAAAAGGAAAGGGGTCTGAATACTTTCCGAATGCACTGTATGTGTGTGTTTGGGATTTGTAGTCTTTTTCGGGTTGTTATTTGAACCATTTTCTCTTAACGTAGCCTAGATTTGTTTTATTCCAAGCTCACTACCACAGTCAATGTACCATTCACTGGGACTGCCTTTGTAGTCCATTTGGTTTCTCTGAATGCTTGACAAGTGGGCTGCCATGCTACTGTTACTCCTATGAATACAATCGAGCAGCCATGAACGTTATGTTGAGGTGTATTTACGTAGTTTGTAACAACTATTTCGTTCTCATGAAAGTGCATACATGAGTGTTTGTATTGAAAGAATGGAGATATAGCTACTGGATCTGTTTGACAAATTCAAACCCTGCGTTTAACTACAAAAATAACAGATATTACTCTGAGTGAAATACAATATTTTGAGTTCAGTTTAAAGGATAATTGTTACATATTGTAAATGTTATTTCAACTTTACTGGTGTAAATGACCAAGTAAAATAATATTTAACTTTTTTGAGACTTGAATTGAGCTGTACTTTCAGCAAGAAGACGTCATATCTGTTATTTTGCTCTTTCTTCCTACATTCTACGGTTGTTGTCGCTATGGTGAAGGATGGAGAGCACGACAAAACACAGATGGTAAATAAACCCACCTTTTTAATAACACTTCTGCTTTATCCATGTCCCTCAATCACTGTACTGGAAATCTGACCTGATATGCAAGATTGACCATACAGTCTCTCGTGTACCCTTCTCAATGCATGTGTTTGTGATTTAATGATTCATAATGTATTTGGGTCTTAAATTCTGTTTTTAATTCCTGCTTGGAATGTGGCTCTATCATCACTTCGCTAATAGAGTTAAAGGCCCAGAGCAGTCAACGTGATTTTGGAATAAATTCTTTGAAGTTGTGAAAATGATAATGTCCTGTTAGTGTAAGAGCTGTTTGAAAAGACTGCCTGAAATTTCAACCTGTTTTGTTGGGATGGAGTTTTGGCCTGCCTGATGACATCACCAGGCGGTAAATAAGAAAGAGTTCCAAACCTCTCTGACAATAACTCGTCTTCAGTTTTCCCCGCTCAGACCACTCCCAAACAGTCCTAGCTAAATTCTTGCTTGAGAAATTGCTCTTGCTAAGAAGCAATTTTTGTTTCTTTGTTTTCAATCAAAATGGTCAAAAATCATACTGAGGTACTTAATTGTTACCAAGAAATTATTTGATTTTGAGATTTTAAAAAAAACGACTACATTGGGCCTTTAAGAGATGTATTTATGCACAAAATCCAATAATGTCATACTGTAACAGCACTGATTCTAATGATTTGTTTCCCCTAGGTTATTTTTAACTTGTTATAATCCAAAATATTATAACAGATGCCCATTTTTCAGAATAACTAACCGTGCAGTTTAAATTAACACTAGTGAACCTCTTTATTGACCTGTGATGATAGAACACTAGAATGGAAATGCACTCATTTTGTATATTTGTGACAACACAATGTTTGTTGGTATATCAATCATACCAACAAATATAAGAAAGGTTCAGCATAGCATGTTATTGTGTATAAAGATGCCACTGGGATTCGCAGCATAATAGGCTCAAGGTAAAGGCCTGTGAAGGGATGATACAAGTAGCATGTTTTTTATTTTATTTTTATTTCACCTTTATTTAACCAGGTAGGCTAGTTGAGAACAAGTTCTCATTTGCAACTGCGACCTGGCCAAGATAAAGCATAGCAGTGTGAACAGACAGCACAGAGTTACACATGGAGTAAACAATTAACAAGTCAATAACACAGTAGAAAAAAAGGAGAGTCTATATACATTGTGTGCAAAAGGCATGAGGAGGTAGGCGAATAATTACAATTTTGCAGATTAACACTGGAGTGATAAATGATCAGATGGTCATGTACAGGTAGAGATATTGGTGTGCAAAAGAGCAGAAAAGTAAATAAATACAAACAGTATGGGGATGAGGTAGGTAAAAATGGGTGGGCTATTTACCGATAGACTATGTACAGCTGCAGCTGCAGCGATCAGTTAGCTGCTCAGATAGCAGATGTTTGAAGTGTACTTATCTGCCGATACCACCACGCGCGGTAAGATGTAGGGCGTCTTGTGTACCTTTCTAGCCTACTGTGTCTTTGTCTGACTCAAATGGCAACCTATTCCTCTCTTTATAGTGTGCTATACAGTAAGGTGCTATTTGAGACGAATGTTAGAGGCAGAGCTGGAGGAGCAAGCCGCGCAGCGGTCGGTTATGACACACAAATCACCATTACCTGTCAACATGTCACATGACACCCTAGTCATGTTTGGATGGCTGGTGATGTCACCCTCCAACCAAAGAGTCCCCGTTCCCTTCCCCCACTCCCATCTCCCACTGTATCCCTATAGCCTGACCATGTTTTCTCAGCAGGGCTGGAGGAAGCCTGCCAACCAGGGCTAGCCTAGCACCTACCACCAGCCAAGTCCTCCTCAAAAGCCTACTGTATGACAATGGGATTAGAGAGCAGATGCTTCTGGGGATTCAGCTGGCACTGTTTAGTTTAGTTTATGGATGGTTGTTTGCTCTGCTCTTTGCAGTAGCTGCTGCTGCCATGACTACCCCACTGCATTACAGTTAGCTGGGATTTGATGATGCAGGTTCCAGGTGGATATTGTTCTGCAGTGCTTTGGCTGTGTTTCTCTGTGGTTAATCATTTGTTGTGGTACTGTAAAACAGTAATATATTAACCTATTTAACTAACTTGTACTTAAATGCCCTGACTGTAGATCAAACAAAAAAAGCTATCACATCAGTAGAAAGTGTGGCATTTGATCTCATTATTTATAGTTGGTGTAAAACATGTTATCTGTAGATGTACTATGTTGTTTTTGTATGGGAACGATGATGTGAGTACAGTTGGGTAGGCCTACTTGTTGCTTATATTAAACTAGTTAGTCATGAGCATGGCCTCTGTCTACCATAGACGATGCGTTGATCTGGGTGAAATTTTTTTGTTCAGTTGGCATTCTCCAGGCTCTGTCATACAAACAATATTTTTTTCCCACTCATCTTCAAAACTAGGCCACACTATCAACAGCATTACACCCACAGCATAGGGACAATCTCTTTATCTCTGTTTTTAAAAAGCTTAGGCTACTATTTTACCCGTCCGTGGAGGGGTGTAAACCTCAAAAGTGAATGAGCTGTCACCTTAATTCACCTTTAGGTTAGGTCATGAACGGCAACCCGCAGTGCTTGGCTTAGACTCTCTTGCTAGTAAAAATGAGAAAAACAAAAATGTTTTATTGTCACACACCGGATAGGTGCAGTGAAATGTGTCGTTTTAATTACCATGTACCTTCATCCCCAGGACAACACAACTATCTGTGTGCTGGGAGGAACGACTGCATCATAGACAAGATCCGCAGGAAGAACTGCCCGGCGTGCCGCTTCCGCAAGTGTCTCCAAGCAGGGATGAATCTGGAAGGTAAGAGTGGCACCAACACAAATTCATATTGTTCTCATATCAGTGGACTGGTAGTATACACTATTTCAGTCTTTTGGCAGACATAGTCATCTGGCAAAGGTAGACAGCATGTTGTCTCTGAAAGGTAGGGCTTTATGTTTTTGTCCCCTATAGCGATTGTGATTAAGAGTAGGATTAACTCTTGGATTCACTTAAGCCAGTAGTGGGCCTTAATTCCAGCAGTTATTGTTGACATAAGCTAACCCAGTGGTTCCTCTCTTGGCCCAGTGTTTAACAAGGGTCAGAGCCAGTGATCAACAACAGTCATTCAGTCAGAGCCAGTTGTTCCCATGTCCCTGAGCCATAGAAAGATGGATACAAGGTTCACATCAGCTGTGTTTAATTGTGGACATTTGTGTTAAGGGAAATATGGCCTAAATGGTCGAGTGAGAACGAAAATATGCCATTAAGAAAGAGGCAGCACTCTGCGGAAATGGACATGACGATAATCCACTTCATGCTATTTATATACATGTTCATTCTCACAGTGCTGCAGGGTATTAAATTGTTGATTTATTTGTGAGTCAGAGAGGGGGAAAAAACCTTGATGGATACGGGTGCATAAGCAGACAACCAAAACCTTGGGTTGTACCAGAACGGCTCTTAGTTGCCATAGAAACGTGTATGGAGGGAAAAAAAAAAGGATAGAAAAGACTGAGATGGTTTTTTGATGGTGACCCTCTCATCCGTTGCCAAGCGCCACATATTATAACAAAATTGATAGAACAGGTTTTCACATTTTGTATTTTTCTCGTGTTACGTTGCTCTTTTTAACTCTTTCGATTATTAAAACCTTTTCAGGCGTAACACAATGTGGATGACCGACCTTTATGTTAGGAGTAAACTGTAGCCAAGGTAACCGGATAAGGCATCCTATAGGCTGCATGTTTTTGTTATGAAAAGACAAGGCAAGGTGTCTGTGTGGTCTATGCACTATCACCACCTGGGCTGAGTGAGATACGATAGCTAACAGGGAGGAGAATTACTGATCAGCTCTCTTTTATTCTCTGTCTCCCTCTTTGCAGCGAGGAAAAACAAGAAGCTGATCCGATTAAAAGGTCAGCAGACGACGATGGAGCCGAACCCTCCCCCACCTGACGAGAGGGCCTGCGCCTTGATCCCCAAGTCCATGCCCCAGCTGGTACCCACCATGCTATCCCTGCTCAAAGCCATTGAGCCGGAGGCCATTTACTCTGGCTACGACAGCACCATTCCCGACACCTCCACCCGCCTCATGACCACCCTCAACAGGCTGGGCGGACAGCAGGTTGTCTCAGCCGTCAAATGGGCCAAGTCCCTACCAGGTGAGAACACCCGGTACACCTCCATTAACACGGGGACATTTTAGCACAAATATGACTAGCAGTTATTATGGGCTAGGCTTGGTCCATTCCATTTCAACTCGAGTTAATTCAGGAAATGAGCTAGGCCTAAATGTAAATCCAGTGGCTTGCAAATTAATGAGGATATTTTTGTATTCATCTCATGAATTTCCATTTTATTGATTGTGGAATGGAATTGAGTTGACCCCCAGCCTCTAATCATGAGAACGAAGGAGCATGGTTTGATAATCGCCCCAAATATTTACTTTGTGCCTTGGTCTCTTCCAGCGGCCAACTGGCCTGGAATGAAATAACTTGTGGAGAAATCTTACATAACCACTGCATTGTTAATCAAATATGATCTGAAAGGACCTTCAACACTTTTGAAGTCTCAACAATGAGAGATGATTGAACTGCAATTAAAGGTCACTTTTAACATTGACTTAACCCATAACAGTCTAAGCCCTGACTAAGCTGGGAGGGGTTCTACTAAGCTATATGGAATTGTTTTAAAAAAGGTCATACCAAGGATCATTTTTCAATTTGATTTTTAATTTTAAGACCACTTGAAATACAGATTCACTACATGGAACAACGGATAGTGCCCAAAACAATCTAAAGGAACTTCGTTCTAAAGTGCCTGTTCTATATCTGAGAGATATAAGAAAGATCAGGAAACTATTTTATTTATTTTTTTATATGTATTTAACCCCTTATTTTTTTATACTAAACAGTCTCCATATATATATATATATAATATGTACTGCACAAAAATATCAACGCAACATGTAAAGTGTTGGTCCAATGTTTCATTAGCTGCAATAAAAGGTCCCAGAAATGTTCAATACACACAAAAAGCTTATTTCTCTCAAATTCTGTACACACATTTGTGCATCCCTGTTAGTGAGCATTTCTCCTTTGCCAAGATAATCCATCCACCTAACAGGTGTGGCATATCAAGAAGCTGATTAAACAGCATGATCATTGCAATGTGCTGGGGACAATAAGTTTTGTCACACAACACAATGCCAACGATGTCAAGTTTTGAGGGAGTGTGCAATTGGCATGTCCACTAGAGCTGTTGTCAGATCATTTAATGTTCATTTCTCTACCATTAGCCGCCTCCAACGCATTTTAAAGAATTTAACAGTATGTCCTACCGGCCTCACAGAACGTCCAACCGGACGCAGACCACGTCTAACCACGCCGGCATAGGACCTCCACGTGTGGGATCTTCACCTGTGCGATCCTTCTGAGATCAGCTACCCAGACAGCTGATAAAACTGAGGAGTATCTGTCTGTAATAAAGACATTTTGTGGGTGACAACTCATTCTGATTGGCTGGGCTTGGCTCCCCATTAAATTAGGGCCTAATCTGATTTCCTTATATGGACTGTAACTCAGTACAATCGTTGAAATTGTTGCATGTTGTGTTTATTTTTGTTCAGTACTTCTATAAAAAATAAATAAACTGGTACCGGGGGACTTTCAGACGAGTCTTGTGAGGCCTGTGGGCGTCCTTGAGCAAAACAACCAACATGTACGTGTTCGTGGGTCTCACCTTTCCACAGAGATTAGTGTGTAGACCAAACTGTTCGGACGTTATAGACAGAAGTTGGCAGATCGGCTGTACCGACTTCAGACGAGTCCCAAGACGGAGAACACCATCGTGTTTGTGAGAGTCATCTTTCCATAGATTGGTCTTAATAGTTTGTGGGCCAAACCGTTCTGACGGTACAGATTTTTGGGATGTCTCATGGTCTGACAAACACCGCTCTAGCCCTGTCACTGTGACATCGGCAGATGCTGGTGGATTGAGACTCCCCCAATGCAAAAAACATACAGTACCATCAAAAGTTTGGACACCTACTCATTCAAGGGTTTTTATTGATATTTTCTACATTGTAGAATAATAGTGAAGACATCAATACTAGGAAAAAACACATATGGAATCATGTAGTAACCAAAAAAAAAGTGTTAAACAAATCTAAATATATTTTAGATTTGAGATTCTTCAAAGTAGCCACCCTTTGCCTTGACAGCTTTGCACACTCTTGGCATTCTCTCAACCAGCTTCACCTGGAATGCTTTTCCAACAGAGTTCCCAGATATGCTGAGCACTTGTTGGCTGCTTTTCCTTCACTCTGCGGTCCAACTCATCCCAAACCATCTCAATTGGGTTGAGGTCGGGTGATTGTGGAGGCCAGGTCATCTGATGCAGCAGTCCATCACTCTCCTTATTGGTCAGATAGCCCTTACACAGCCTGGTGGTGTGTTGGGCCATTGTCCTGTTGAAAAACAAATGATAGTCCCATGAAGGCCTAATTCACGCAGTCTCCTCTGAACAGTGTCTGTGTCTGCTTTTTGTGACTGCACTTAGTTCTTGAAATGTTCTGTATTGACTGACCTTCATGTCTTAAAGTGATGATGCTTATTTGAGCTATTCTTGCCGTAATATGGACTTGGTCTTTTACCAAATAGCCCTATCTTCTGTATACCACCCCTACCTTGTCACAACACTACTGATTGGCTCAAACGCATTAAGAAGGAAACTTTTAACCTGTTAATTGAAATGCATTCCAGGTGACTACCTCATGCAAAGCTGTCCTCAAGGCAATAGGTGGCTACTTTGAAGAATCTCAAATATATTTAACTTTTTTAGGTTACTACATGATTCCATATGTGTTATTTCATAGTTTTGATGTCTTTACTATTACGCCACGGACCTCCCGGTCGCGGCCGGTTACGACAGAGCCTGGGCGCGAACCAAGGGACTCCGATGGCACAGCTGGCACTGCAGTACAGCGCCCTTAACCACTGCGCCACCCGGGTGGCCTAGTGTCTATGGTTTTACCAAGAATAATGTGACAAAGAAAAAACATCCAGTTAGCGGAAGACCTGTGGGCGGAAACAACTTGTTGATGAGAGGTCGAAGGAGAATGGTAAGAATTGTGTAAGCTAACAGGCAGTCCACAAACAGGCAAATAATGGCTCCGTACAACTGAGGTGTGCAGAACGCCATCTCAGAACACATAACTCGTTGGTCGTTGTCACGGCTGGGCTATTTCAGCAGACGATCACCCTGGGTTCCATTTCTATCAGCTACAAACAAGAAGAAGCACCTCCAATAGACAATTGAGGAGTAGAAAAACACTGTCTGGTCTGACGAATCCTGGATCCTGTTGTCATGCTGTTGGCAGTCAGGAGTTTGTGTAAGCAGCATAAGTCCATGGCCCCATCCTGCCTGTTTTCCTGGCATACGTTAGGTCCCTTTATACCAATTGAGCCACGTTTCCATGCCCAACTAATTCAGGCTGTTCTGGAGGCAGTTTGATCCGGTACCTCATGGGTGTACCTAATAAACCGAGTGTATAATTTTATCAGCATTATAGCTCACTCAAAATAATAGCACTAACAACACTGCAATCCTGACTAATGCTCTGTGGGTTGTCTGTTTTGTACAGGGTTCCGGAACCTTCATCTGGATGACCAGATGACCCTGCTGCAGTGCTCCTGGCTGTTCCTCATGTCGTTCGGCTTGGGCTGGCGCTCCTACCAGCAGTGTAACGGGGGGATGTTGTGCTTCGCCCCTGACCTGGTTATTAATGAGTAAGTTCAGAGAGTCAGAGATGGAGAGGGGTCAGGAATACACCTAGGAGGGCTGTAGCTGACTAGGGGCTCTGGAGATGAAAGGTCAGCCTGGGTGGTAGGTGGGTTTCTATGAATCACTAGTTAAACCCTCTTTATGATATGGATTGCCTGAATGAAACCGATGCATATATATACAGTGTATACATACAGTACCAGTCAAAAGTTTGGACCTACTCATTCCAGGTTTTTTTCTTTATTTTTACTATATTCTACATTGTAGAATAATAGTGAAGACATCAAAACTATGAAATAACACACATGGAATCATGTAGTAACCCAAAAGTGTTAAACAAGGAAAAATATATATTTTAAATTTGGGATTCTTCAAAGTAGCCACCCTTTGCCTGGATGACAGCTTTGCACACTCTTGACATTCAATCAGCTTCATGAGGTAGTCACCTGGAATGCATTTCAATTAACAAATGTGCCTTGTTTGTGTAATTTCTATCCTTTTTATGCGTTTGAGCCAATCAGTTCTGTTGTGACAAGGTGGGGGTGGTATACAGAAGATAGGGATATTTGGTAAAATACCAAGTTCATATTAGAAAAAGCCAAGGCTAGCTTTTTCAAGCAGAAATTTGCTTCCTGCAACACAAACTCAAAAAAGTTCTGTGACCTTGTAAAGTCCATGGAGAATAAGAGCACCTCCTCCCAGCTGCCTACTGCACTGAGGATAGGAAACTCTGTCACCACCGATAAATCTACTATAACTGCATCCAGTCAGCTGATGTTCTGAAAGAGCTGCAAAATCTGGACCCCTACAAATCAGCTGGGCTAGACAATCTGGACCCTTTCTTTCTAAAACTATCTGCCGAAATTGTTGCAACCCCTATTACTAGCCTGTTCAACCTCTTTCATGTCGTCTGAGATTCCCAAAGATTGGAAAGCAGCTGCGGTCATCCCCCTCTTCAAAGCGGGGACACTCTTGACCCAAACTGCTACAGACCTATATCTATCCTACCCTGCCTTTCTAAGGTCTTCAAAAGCCAAGTTAACAAACAGATCACCGACCATTTCGAATCCCACCGTACCTTCTCCGCTCTGCAATCTGGTTTCAGAGCTGGTCATGGGTGCACCTCAGCCACGCTCAAGGTCCTAAACGATATCTTAACCGCCAATACTGTGCAGCCCTATTCATTGACCTGGCCAAGGCTTTCGACTCTGTCAATCACCACATACTCATTGGCAGACTCAACAGCCTTGGTTTCTCAAATGATTGCCTCGCCTGGTTCACCAGCTACTTCTCTGATAGATTTCAGTGTG
Organism: Oncorhynchus mykiss; assembly: GCF_057628025.1. Lineage (NCBI taxonomy): Eukaryota > Metazoa > Chordata > Actinopteri > Salmoniformes > Salmonidae > Oncorhynchus > Oncorhynchus mykiss. Next base: position 12,219,061 of record NC_143031.1, read on the forward strand.
TCAAATCTGAGGGCCTGTTGTCCGGGCCTCTGGCAGTCTCTATGGGGGTGCCACAGGATTCAATTCTTGGGCCAACTCTCTTCTCTGTATACATCAATGATGTTGCTCTTGCTGCTGGTGAGTCTCTGATCCACCTCTACGCAGACGACACCATTCTGTATACTTCTGGCCCTTCTTTGGATACTGTTAACAACCCTCCAGACGAGTTTCAATGCCATACAGCTCTCCTTCCGTGGCCTCCAACTGCTCTTAAATACAAGTAAAACTAAATGCATGCTCTTCAAACGATCGCTGCCTGCACCTGCCCGCCCGTCCAGCATCACTACTTTGGACGGTCCTGACTTAGAATATGTGGACAACTACACAAATACCTAGGTGTCTGGTTAGACTGTAAACTCTCCTTACAGACTCACATAAAACATCTCCAATCCAAAGTTAAATCTAGATTTGGCTTCCTATTTCGCAACAAAGCATACGTCATCCATGCTGCCAAACATACCCTCGTAAAACTGACCATCTTACCGATCCTCGACTTCGGCGATGTCATTTACAAAATAGCCTCCAACACCCTACTCAACTAATTGGATGCAGTCTATTACAGTGCCATCCGTTTTTGTCACCAAAGCCCCATATACTACCCACCACTGCTACCTGTACACTCTCGTTGGCTGGCCCTCGCTTCATACTCTTCGCCAAACCCACTGGCTCCAGGTCATCTACAAGACCCTGCTAGGTAAAGTCCCGCCTTATCTCTGCTCGCTGGTCACCATAGCAGCACCCACCCGTAGCACGCGTTCCAGCAGGTATATCTCACTGGTCACCCCCAAAGCCAATTCCTCATTTGGCCGCCTCTCCTTCCAGTTCTCTGCTGCCATTGACTGGAACGAACTACAAAAATCTCTGAAACTGGAAACACTTATCTCCCTCACTAGCTTTAAGCACCAGCTGTCAGAGCAGCTCACAGATCACTGCACCTGTACGTAGGCCATCTATAAATAGCCCAAACTACCTCTTCCCCTACTGTATTTATTATTTATTTTTGCTCCTTTGCACCCTAGTATTTCTACTTTGCACACTCATCTACTGTCAAATCTACCATTCCAATGTTTTAATTGCTATTTACTTTGCACCATGACCTATTTATTACCTTTACCTCCCTTATCTTACCACATTTCCTCACATTGTATATAGACTTATTTTTCTACTGTTTTATTCACTGTATATTTGTTTACTCTATGTGTAACTCTGTGGTTATATGTGTCACACTGCTTTGCTTTATCTTGGCCAGGTCGCAGTTGTAAATGAGAACTTGTTCTCAACTTGCCTACCTGGTTAAATAAAGGTGAAATAAAAATACAATAAAAAATATTATAGCAAGAACAGCTCAAATAAGAAAAGAGAAACGACAGTCCATTACTTTAAGACATGAAGGTCAGTCAATCCGGAAAATTTCAAGAATGGACCGCCACAGGAAAGGAAGACCCAGAGTTACCTCTGCTGCAGCCCAAATAAATGCTTCACAGGGTTCAAGTAACAGACACATCTCAACATCAACTGTTCAGGGGAGACTGTGTGAATCAGGCCTTTATTGTCGAATTGCTGCAAAGAAACCTATACTAAAGGACACCAATAAGAAGAAGATACTTACTTGGGCCAAGAAACAAGAGGAATGGACATTAGACCAGTGGAAATCTGTCCTTTTGTCTGATGAGTCCAAATTGAGATTTTTGGTTCCAATTGCTGTGTCTTGGTTCCAATTGCCGTGTGAGACGCAGAGTAGGTGAACGGATGATTTCCTCATGTGTGGTTCCCTCCGTGAAGCATGGAGGAGGTGTGATGGTGTGGGGGTGCTCTGCTGGTGAAACTGTCACTGATTTATTTAGAATTCAAGCCAAACTTAACCAGCATGGCTACCACAGAATTCTACAGCGATACGCCATCCCATCTGGTTTGCGCTTAGTGGGACTATAATTTGTTTTTCAACAGGACAATGACCCAACACACCTCCCTCCAGGCTGTGTAAGGGCTATTTGGCCAATAAGGAGAGTGATGGAGTGCTGCATCAGATGACCTGGCCTCTACAATCACAACCCAAATGAGATGGTTTGGGATGAATTGGACCGCAGAGTGAAGGGAAAGCAGCCAACAAGTGCTCAGCATATGTGGGAACTTCTTCAAGACTGTTAAAGCATTCCAGGTGAAGCTGGTTGAAAGAATGCCTTGATGACAGCATTGCACACTTTTGGCAAATGGTGGCTTCTTTGAAGAATCACAAATAATACGTTTTTTTGGTTACTACATGATTCCAAATGGGTTATTTCATAGTTCACTATTGTCTTCACTATTATTCTACAATGTAGAAAATAGTAAAAAATAAATAAAAACCCTTGAATGAGTAGGTGTGTCCAAACCTTTGACTGGTATTGTATATATATCCTGGACAAAGTGAAGAGAAAGGACATACTGTCCATTCAATAAGGGCTGATTTCACAGCCCAGAGTGTCAACGCTCTGTTTCTCCAGCTGTATCATAGGCGGAACATTCATTACACTATGTCGATTGCAGATGGAAACAGGTGTTGATTATCGTGTGTGTGTTTGTGTGTGTGTGTGTGTGTCAGTGAGAGGATGAAGTTGCCCTACATGACCGACCAGTGTGAGCAGATGCTGAAGATTTCCACTGAGTTTGTGAGGCTGCAGGTGTCCTATGACGAGTACCTGTGTATGAAAGTCCTACTGCTGCTCAGCACAGGTACAGTACAACATTTACAGTGATTCTTAGTTATACAGTATGATTTGTATACTATGTTTTTCATTGTCATATTTGTAAAAGTATAACATAAAAATATTACCTGAATAATTTTAGTAATTTAGCAGGTGCTCTTATCCAGAGCGACTTAAAATGAATGCATTAATCTTAAAATGGCTAGTTGAGACAACCACATGCCGTGGGATTTAAGATAGATACTCTGAAGAGGTAGGGTTTGAGACGTTTTCAGAAGATGGGTAGGGACTCCGCTGTCCTGACGTTAGGGAGAAGCTTGTTCCACCATTGGGGTGCCAGGACAGAGAAGAGCTGGACTGGGCTGAGCGGGAGCTGCCCCCCTGGAGATTTAAACAGTTATTCATTATAGCAACACCATTTGAAAGGAACAGGCTGGGGAAAAGCAGATGTTTGGACGTCTCAAAGTACAGAAGAGGAGTTCATCCAGACAGACAACTGAAGCTTCCGTTTTTCAATTAGCTTTGTACAAATGAGACCCAGCATGAAAAAGTCCCAGCATGACAAACCATTACCAAAACATATTTAAGCAGAAGACACTGCTTATTGACTGGGGAACAAAGCTTTTAAAAGCTTTCAAATTACTCAGTGAGTAGTGTTGAAAGGAGCACACACTTGTCTTTTGATTGCTTCTTAGGGAAATTAAAATTACATTTACAGACAGAGCTGTGCTTTTTTTTTTTTTTTTAAACCAGTGAGCAATCATCATTGATTTCCTCTCACACAGGACCGACAGACATTTTCACGTTTTATTTTTGTCTCATCAATAATGATATCCACATAATTGGATCTGGAAATGTCAAGAGGACCATTTTTGATTGATGTAGACATATTGCCTGCTATTAGAGACCTGGGCCATTCCACAAAAATGTTGTCCCTTTTTTGCGTCCTATTGCTATTTTAAATAGAAATTCTGAACCAATATTGAGTAAAACAATCAATGTAAAAAGTGTGCATTTTGACATGTCCCTCCATGCTCCATTTGTGTCTTCTAGGAAGATTTTAACACACTTAACCCCAAAATGTTTCCTAAGTTTTCACCATCAGTAACCACGTTTCCATCCAGTTTTTATGCAAGTAAGGTCATATCGTATATATAAAAGAAAATTATCATGACAGCTGTTAAGAACATTTCTTCATTTGAAATGGTGGGAAACTTTTGTGTCGGTAAAATGTATTATGCGAGAAATTGTTGTGGAAACGCCTTTAGATAAAACAAATTATGATGAAATTCACAGGGTGAAGAAAGTGCATGGTATGTATGTGCTTGATGCTCCTTTACAATAAGTGTCGAGTGTCTTTTTCTGGTGACATGATGTTCAATGCTTGATTGTTTTTATTTGTCAAAACGGCAATCTCATCATGTAGACTAGACTACCCGCACTGTATCTGCGAGCTGTTGGCTAGAACACGTGCCAAGACCAGAGTAGGCCCATTTGCTATTTAACGTAACAGTTTTTGTGACATCTGTTGATAGAGTTGAAAATGTGATGAAAACACATTGAACATTACACTTTTATTTGGTACATGAAAACTTAAGTGAAAAAGTAAATATTGTGTGCCCTACGTCATCACACACGGATTTGTATCTGCAACAAGTCAGTTGCGGGAAAATGCGCTTTTGTGTAGTGTAGAATATTTGCATGAAATTCTGTCACCATTTGGATGGAAACCTAGCTACTGACTCTCTAACTGACCCTATTGGATGGAAACCTAGCTACTGACTCTCTAACTGACTCTATTGGATGGAAACCTAGCTACTGACTCTCTAACTGACCCTATTGGATGGAAACCTAGCTACTGACTCTCTAACTGACCCTATTGGATGGAAACCTAGCTACTGACTCTCTAACTGACCCTATTGGATGGAAACCTAGCTACTGACTCTCTAACTGACTCTATTGGATGGAAACCTAGCTACTGACTCTCTCTAACTGACTCTATTGGATGGAAACCTAGCTACTGACTCTCTCTAACTGACTCTATTGGATGGAAACCTAGCTACTGACTCTCTAACTGACCCTATTGGATGGAAACCTAGCTACTGAATCTCTAACTGACCCTATTGGATGGAAACCTAGCTACTGACTCTCTAACTGACCCTATTGGATGGAAACCTAGCTACTGACTCTCTAACTGACCCTATTGGATGGAAACCTAGCTACTGACTCTCTAACTGACCCTATTGGATGGAAACCTAGCTACTGACTCTCTAACTGACTCTATTGGATGGAAACCTAGCTACTGACTCTCTCTAACTGACTCTATTGGATGGAAACCTAGCTACTGACTCTCTCTAACTGACTCTATTGGATGGAAACCTAGCTACTGACTCTCTAACTGACCCTATTGGATGGAAACCTAGCTACTGACTCTCTAACTGACCCTATTGGATGGAAACCTAGCTACTGACTCTCTAACTGACCCTATTGGATGGAAACCTAGCTACTGACTCTGTAACTGACCCTATTGGATGGAAACCTAGCTACTGACTCTCTAACTGACCCTATTGGATGGAAACCTAGCTACTGACTCTCTAACTGACCCTATTGGATGGAAACCTAGCTACTGACTCTCTCTAACTGACTCTATTGGATGGAAACTTAGCTATTGTAAAGCCTTAGTTTGTTGCTTTGACAGTCATTGTATTAGTTATCTGTCCCAAATGTTTAGGTCAATTAACCCTGAGAGGTGAACTTAACTTTAATATGGTGAAACTTGTCATAAAAAAAATAAAGTTTTAATAACCTAAAGAAACATTGAACATCTAATAGCCACATCATATTGTAAAAGCGGGTGAGCTAGTTCTACTCCTTTTGGCCATTTTTGTCTGGTGTTTTGTGCGGAAAACTGAGTGGGTTGAGAAAAACACTTCAACCCCATAGTGAGACCGGCTAGAAATATTTTAACAATAAAACAGTTTTGTGAAGCTTGTATTCAAATTGCCACTTCCTGTTGCACACAACAAGCTTCTATACCCCCTGTAACAAGGATTCATGGCAGATTTAACTAGTAATTACCAGTTGGAGGCTGAGTATGTGAGCAGAGTTGAGCGGTCAGAAATCCCGCTTATGGAGTGGTGATCCAACGCTCCACGTCCCTTTCAACCGCGCCGCTAAAATCCGCTCCTGACTCACAGGAAAAAAAACGGCTGTTCCGTTCATTAAAATCACAATTTAACCAAAAGCCATTCCTTTTTGTGACTACCTGGACCTACCATTTGGTTGTGAAATATTGAAACCAAACCATATGATTTGATTAAAAACGATTATATTAAACAAAAAGGTGAATGTAAGAAATAGGCTACAATGTCATATTAAACAGCATATAAATACTAAATAGGTCAGGAGCCAGACAGGGAGCCTAAGAAGGAACTACAATTAAATATTTAGGCTATATTATTTAAATTATTTTCAAGACTATAGCCTACAAAGAAATGCATTGTGAATCATTTGTGAGTGTGACACACTAGGCTGGTTAGGGAGTTAGGGACATTAAGCGCTCAACATTTAAACAACATTTTGTTGTATTAAATCATTGTGGTCTATACATTGCTCATATAGGTTGTAATGAATTTAGAATTAAATGCTAATTAAACGAAAAATGCCTTATTAGGCTCAGTCTTGGAAGTATGCTTGGGGTCATTGTCCATTTGGAAGACCCATTTGCAACCAAGCTTTAACTTCCTGACTGATGTCTTGAGATGCTGCTTCAATATAGCCACGTAATTTTCCTACCTCATGATGCCATCTATTTTGGGAAGTGCACCAGTCCCTCCTGCAGCAAAGCACCCCCACAACATGATACTGCCACCCCCGTGCTTCACAGTTGGGATGGTGTTCTTCGGTTTGCAAGCCTCCCCCTTTTTCCTGCAAACATAATGATGGCCAAACAGTTCTATTTTTGTTTCATCAGACCAGAGGACAATTCTGCAAAAAGTACGATCTTTGTCCCCATTTACTGTGGATATAGATACTTTTGTACCTGTTTCCTCCAGCATCTTCACAAGGTCCTTTGCTGTTGTTCCAGGATTGATTTGCACTTTTCGCACCAAAGAATGTTCATCTCTAGGAGACAGAACGCGTCTTCTTCCTGAGTGGTATGACCGCTGCGTGGTCCCATGGTGTTTATATTTACGTACTATTGTTTGTACAGATGAGCGTGGTACTTTCAGATGTTTGGAAATTGCTCCCAAGGATGGAAGACTTGTGGAGGTCTACAATTTTTATCTGAGGTCTTGGCTAATTTTCTTTTGATTTTCCCATGATGTCAAGCAAAGAGGCACTGAGTTTGAAGGTAGGCCTTGAAATACATCCACAGGTACACCTCCAATTGACTCAAATTATGTCAATTAGCCCATCAGAAGTTTCTAAAGCCAATTTTGTGGAATTTTCCAAACTGTTTAAAGGCACAGTCAACTTAAGTGTATGTAAACTTCTGACACACTGGAATTGTAATGCAGTGAATTATAAGTGAAATAATCTGTCTGTAAACAATTGTTGGAAAAATTACTTGTGTCATGCACAAAGTAGATGTCCTAACCGACTTGGCAAAACTATAGTTTGTTAACAAGAAATTTGTGGAATGACTCCAACCTAAGTGTATGTAAACTTCCGACTTCAACTGTAGATTATAGAACAAAAATTAAGGAAACTTTTAAGAGGTCTGTTTTTTTAGTTTATAAATACTTTGCTATAATGACACACTTACTTAGCTACCCAACTCGTTCCTTTATTTTAGCATGTGTATGTAACAAGTGCACCATCGTGCTTTCGGAATATGTGTCTTTTCAGATTCCTCAATGACTCTTTAGTTGTGAACATTAGATCACTGCACTCTCTCTCTCTTGCTCCTCATCTTTGTAAGTCACCTTGATTTTGCACCTGTATGTTTAATCTATTTCTTTATGAAAATATTTAGCTACTCCATGACAGTAGCTAAAGCAAGGGGGGCTATAGCAGCACACAAATGCATGCTGGGCCAGGCATGCCCAGAGCTAGCGAACCTTTATTTAACTAGGCAAGTCAGTTAAGAACAAATTCTCATTTACAATGACGGCCTACCCCGGCCAAACCCTAACCCGGACGACGTTGGGCCAATTGTGCGCCGCCCTATGGGACTCCCAATCACGGCCGGTTGTGATACAGTGAACAGCAGTTTTCAGTTCTTTCCACAGATTCTCGATTGGATTCAGGTCTGGACTTTGACTTCGCCATTCTAACACCTGGATATGTTTATTTTTGAACCATTCCACTGTAGATTTTGCTTTATGTTTTGGATCATTGTCTTGTTGGAAGACAAATCTCCGTCCCAGTCTCAGGTCTTTTGCAGACTCCATCAGGTTTTCTTCCAGAATGGTCCTGTATTTGGCTCCATCCATCTTCCCATCAATTTTAACCATCTTCCCTGTCCCTGCTGAAGAAAAGCAGGCCCAAACCATGATGCTGCCACCACCATGTTTGACAGTGGGGATGGTGTGTTCAGCTGTGTTGCTTTTACGCCAAACATAACGTTTTGCATTGTTGCCAAAAAGTTAGATTTTGGTTTCATCTGACCAGAGCACCTTCTTCCACATGTTTGGTGTGTCTCCCAGGTGGCTTGTGGCAAACTTTAAACAACACTTTTTATGGATATCTTTAAGAAATTGCTTTCTTCTTGCCACTCTTCCATAAATGCCAGATTTGTGCAATAAACGACTGATTGTTGTCCTATGGACATAGTCTCCCACCTCAGCTGTAGATCTCTGCAGTTCATCCAGAGTGATCATGGGCCTCTTGGCTGCATCTCTGATCAGTCTTCTCCTTGTATGAGCTGAAAGTTTAGAGGGACGGCCAGGTCTTGGTAGATTTGCAGTGGTCTGATACTCCTTCCATTTCAATATTATTGCTTGCACAGTGCTCCTTGGGATGTTTAAAGCTTGGGAAATCTTTTTGTATCCAAATCCGGCTTTAAACTTCTTCACAACAGTATCTCGGACCTGCCTGGTGTGTTCCTTGTTCTTCATGATGCTCTCTGCGCTTTTAACGGACTTCTGAGACTATCACAGTGCAGATGCATTTATACGGAGACTTGATTACACACAGGTGGATTGTATTTATCATCATTAGTCATTTAGGTCAACATTGGATCATTCAGAGATCCTCACTGAACTTCTGGAGAGAGTTTGCTGCACTGAAAGTAAAGGGGCTGAATAATTTTGCACGCCCAATTTTTCAGTTTTTGATTTGTTAAAAGAGTTTGAAATATCCAATAAATGTCGTTCCACTTCATGATTGTGTCCCACTTGTTGTTGATTCTTCACAAAAAAATACAGTTTTATATCTTTATGTTTGAAGCCTGAAATGTGGCAAAAGGTCGCAAAGTTCAAGGGGGCCGAATACTTTCGCAAGGCACTGTATCTCCTGTTAGTTGTGATTCACCGATATGAGGGCCACCATTGTTCCTGTTCCCAAGAAAGCTAAGGTAACGGAGCTAAATGACTACCGCCCTGTAGCACTCACTTCAGTCATCATGAAGTGCTTTGTGAGACTAGTCAAGGACCATATCACCTCCACCCTACCTGACACCCAAGACCCACTCCAATTTGCTTACCGCCCCAATAGGTCCACATACGACGCAATCACACTGCACACTGCCTTAACCCATCTGGACAAGATGAATACCTATGTAAGAATGATGTTCATCGATTACAGCTCAGCATTTAACACCATAGTGATCCCAAGATGGCGTAGCAGTGAAGACGTGTTTGTTTGTCCTCTCGTGTACTTTTGTATTTTTTTTTCAATCTCTTTTTGATTTTTAATTTGATTATACATTCCGGTAACCTGCCTCACCCAATGTGATACGGAATCGCTATTATTTTCAATTTTAGAACACATTCAAGAACCTCCAGAAGCTAACCAGCTAATTAGCTACAAGCTAGTCATTAGTCATTGTTAGCCACTGCTAGCGGCTTTTACCTTCTGCACAGATACCAGCCCTGTTTTTAGCCTGGATAATACTCGCTAGTCTACCAGTATCTCCAGAACAACACCGGATTCCTGCCGTAATCCCTGGACCACTACTTCTGATCTTCACAGCTAGCTTGCAGCTAGCTAGCTCTCCCTGAACCCCACTCATACACGGCTAGAGCCCAATACTCCACCGGATCCTTGCTGTAAACTCTGGACCTTGGCACCGGATCACCGCTGTTACAGATTGGCTATAGTGGCTAATGCCACTGCCAAGAAGCTAGCACCAGTTAGTCGTGTTAGCCGTGAGCCAGGCGCATCTCCCGGCTAGCAAACTAAATTCTACAATACCTCTTTCGCCATCTGGCTTGGATTCTCTGTCAACACGGCACCCCGCCGACGAATACTCCATCCGCTGTGCCTTCAACCGGCCTCCGTCGGAGCAGACGCTCCTACTATCCCCGGGCTACTAACTTTAAACGCTGTGTCGCCCACGTGCTAACGTAGTGGCGGCTTCCCTGTTCCATCTACTGCTGCCCCCTGGACACTATGATCACTTGGCTACATAGCTGATGCTTGCTGGACTGTCCATTAATCACGGTACTCCATTCTGTTTATTTATTTTTATCTGTCGGCCCCAGCCGCGAATTCAGGCTCTGTGTGTAGTTAATCCGACCCTCTCTGCCTAGTCATCACCTTTTTACCTGCTGTTGTTGTGTTAACTGATTAGCTGTTGTTGTCTCACCTGTTGTTTTAGCTAGCTCTCCCAATCAACACCTGCGATTACTCTATGCCTCGCTGTATGTCTCTCTCAAATGTCAATATGCCTTCTATACTGTTGTTCAGTTTAGTTAACATTGTAAACTAAAACAATGAGCCCCTAGTTCCACTCTTCATACCTCTGATACCTCCTTTGTCCCACCTCCCACACATACCTCACCCATTACAACCAGCATGTCCAGAGACACAACCTCTCTTATCATCACCCAGTGCCTGGGCTTACCTCTGCTGTACCCGCACCCCACCATACCCCTGTCTGCGCATTATGCCCTGAATATATTCTACCACGCCCAGAAATCTGCTCTTTTTATTCTTTGTCCCCAACTCTCTAGGCGACCAGTTTTGATAGCCTTTAGCCGCACCCTCATCCTACTCCTCCTCTGTTCCGCGGGTGATGTGGAGGTAAACCCAGGCCCTGCATGTCCCCAGGCACCCTCATTTGTTGACTTCTGTGATTGAAAAAGCCTTGGTTTCATGCATGTCAACATCAGAAGCCTCCTCCCTAAGTTTGTTTTTCTCACTGCATTAGCACACTCTGCCAACCCTGATATCCTTGCCGTGTCTGAATCCTGGCTTAGGAAGGCCACCAAAAATTCTGAGATTTCCATACCCAACTATAACATTTTCCGTCAAGATAGAACTGCCAAAGGGGGAGGAGTTGCAGTCTACTGCAGAGATAGCCTGCAAAGTAATGTCATACTTTCCAGGTCCATACCCAAACAATTCGAACTTCTAATTTTAAAAATTAATCTCTCCAGAAATAAGTCTCTCACTGTTGCCGCCTGCTACCGACCCCCCTCAGCTCCCAGCTGTGCCCTGGACACCATTTGTGAATGGATCGCCCCCATCTAGCTTCAGAGTTTGTTCTGTTAGGTGACCTAAACTGGGATATGCTTAACACCCCGGCAGTCCTACAATCTAAGCTAGATGCCCTCAATCTCACACAAATCATCAAGGAACCCATCAGGTACAACCATAAATCTGTAAACAAGGGCACCCTCATAGACGTTATCCTGACCAACTGGCCCTCCAAATACACCTCCGCTGTCTTCAATCAGGATCTCAGCGATCACTGCCTCATTGCCTGTATCCGCTACGGGTCCGCAGTCAAACGACCACCCCTCATCACTGTCAAACGCTCCCTAAAACACTTCTGCGAGCAGGCCTTTCTAATCGACCTGGCCCGGGTATCCTGGAAGGATTTTGACCTCATCCCGTCAGTTGAGGATGCCTGGTCATTCTTTAAAAGTAACTTCCTCACCATCTTAGATAAGCATGCTCCGTTCAAAAAATGCAGAACTAAGAACAGATATAGCCCTTGGTTCACTCCAGACCTGACTGCCCTCGACCAGCACAAAAACATCCTGTGGCGGACTGCAATAGCATCGAATAGTCCCCGCGATATGCAACTGTTCAGGGAAGTCAGGAACGAATACACGCAGTCAGTCAGGAAAGTAAAGGCCAGCTTTTTCAAGAAGAAATTTGCATCCTGTAGCTCTAACTCCAAAAAGTTCTGGGACACTGTAAAGTCCATGGAGAACAAGAGCACCTCCTCCCAGCTGCCCACTGCACTGAGGCTAGGTAACACGGTCACCACCGATAAATCCATGATAATCGAAAACTTCAACAAGCATTTCTCAACGGCTGGCCATGCCTTCCTCCTGGCTACTCCAACCTCGAAAAACAGGTCTGCCCCCCACCCGCAGCTACTCGCCCAAGCCTCCCCAGCTTCTCCTTTACCAAAATCTAGATAGCAGATGTTCTGAAAGAGTTGCAAAACCTGGACCCATACAAATCAGCTGGGCTTGACAATCTGGACCCTCAATTTCTGAAACTATCCGCCGCCATTGTCGCAACACCTATTACCAGCCTGTTCAATCTCTCTTTCATATCGTCTGAGATCCCCAAGGATAGGAAAGCTGCCGCAGTCATCCCCCTCTTCAAAGGGGGAGACACCCTGGACCCAAACTGTTACAGACCTATATCCATCCTGCCCTGCCTATCTAAGGTCTTCGAAAGCCAAGTCAACAAACAGATCACTGACCATCTCGAATCCCACCGTACCTTCTCCGCTGTGCAATCTGGTTTCCGAGCCGGTCGCGGGTGCACCTCAGCCACACTCAAGGTACTAAACGATATCATAACCGCCATCGATAAAAGACAGTACTGTGCAGCCATTTTCATCGACCTGGCCAAGGCTTTCGACTCTGTCAATCACCATATTGTTATCGGCAGACTCGGTAGCCTCGGTTTTTCTAATGACTGCCTTGCCTGGTTCACCAACTACTTTGCAGACAGTGTTCAGTGTGTCAAATCAGAGGGCATGTTGTCTGGTCCTCTGGCAGTCTCTATGGGGGTGCCACAGGGTTCAATTCTCGGGCCAAATCTTTTCTCTGTATATATCAATGATGTTGCTCTTGCTGCGGGCGATTCCCTGATCCACCTCTACACAGACAACACCATTCTGTATACTTCTGGCCCTTCCTTGGACACTGTGCTATCTAACCTCCAAACGAGCTTCAATGCCGTACAACACTCCTTCCGTGGCCGCCAACTGCTCTTAAACGCTAGTAAAAGAAATGCATGCTTTTCAACCGTTCACTGACTTCACCCGCACGGCCGGCTAGCATCACCACCCTGGATGGTTCCGACCTAGAATATGTGGACATCTATAAGTACCTAGGAGTCTGGCTAGACTGTAAACTCTCCTTCCAGACTCATATCAAACATCTCCAATCTAAAATCAAATCTAGAGTCGGCTTTCTATTTCACAACAAAGCCTCCTTCACTCACGCCGCCAGTAAAACTGACTATCCTACCGATCCTCGACTTCGGCGATGTCATCTACAAAATAGCTTCCAATACTCTACTCAGCAAACTGGATGCAGTTTATCACTGTGCCATCCGTTTTGTTACTAAAGCACCTTATACCACCCACCACTGCGACCTGTATGCTCTAGTCGGCTGGCCCTCGCTACATATTCGTCGCCAGACCCACTGGCTCCAGGTCATCTACAAGTCCATGCTAGGTAAAGCTCCGCCTTATCTCAGTTCACTGGTCACGATGGAAACATCCACCCGTAGCACGCGCTCCAGAAGGTGTATCTCACTGATCATCCCTAAAGCCAACACCTCATTTGGCCGCCTTTCCTTCCAGTTCTCTGCTGCCTGTGACTGGAACGAATTGCAAAAATCGCTGAAGTTGGAGACTTATCTCCCTCACCAACTTTAAACATCTGCTATCTGAGCAGCTAACTGATCGCTGCAGCTGTACATAGCCCATCGGTAAATATCCCACCCAATTTGCTTACCTCGTCCCCATACTGTTTTTATTTATTTACTTTTCTGCTCTTTTGCACACCTGTATCTCTACATGCACATTACCATCTGATCATTTATCACTCCAGTGTTAATCTGCTAAATTGTAATTATTTGCCTACCTCCTCATGCCTTTTGCACACAATGTATATAGACTATTTTCTTTCCTTTTTTTCTACTGTGTTATTGACTTGTTTATTGTTTACTCCATGTGTAACTCTGTGTTGATGTCTGTTCACACTGCTATGCTTTATCTTGGCTAGGTCGCAGTTGTAAATGAGAACTTGTTCTCAACTAGCCTACCTGGTTAAATAAAGGTGAAATAAAATAAATAAATAGTACCCTCCAAACTCGTCATTAAGCTTGAGACCCTGGGTCTCGACTCCGCCCTGTGCAACTGGGTCCTGGACTTCCTGATGGCCGCCCCCAGGTGGTGATGGTAGGTAACAACATCTCCACCCCACTGATCCTCAACACTGGGTCCCCCACAAGGGTGCATTCTCAGTCCTCTCCTGTACTCCCTGTTCACCCACGACTGCGTAGCCATGCACGCCTCCAACTCAATCATCAAGTTTGCAGACGACACTACAGTGGTAGGCTTGATTACCAACAGCGATGAGACGGCCTACAGGGAGGAGGTGAGGGCCCTCGGAGTATGGTTTCAGGAAAATAACCTCACACTCAATGTCAACAAAACAAAGGAGATGATCGTGGACTTCAGGAAACAGCAGAGGGAGCACCCCCCTATCCACATTGACGGGACAGTGGAGAGGGTGGAAAGTTTTAAGTTCCTTGGTGTACACATCACGGACAATCTGAAATGGTCCACCGACACAGACAGCGTGGTGAACAAGGCGCAGCAGCGCCTCTTCAACCTCAGGAGGTCACCAAAAACACTCTCAAACTTTTACAGATGCACAATCGAGAGCATCCTGTCGGGTTGTATCACCGCCTGGTACGGCAGCTGCTCTGCCCATAACCGTAAGGCTCTCTAGAGGGTAGTGAGGTCTGCACAACGCATCACCGGGGGCAAACTGCCTGCCCTCCAGGACACCTACACCACCCGATGTCACAGGAAGGCCAAAAAGATCATCAAGGACAACAACCACCCGAGCCACTGCCTGTTCACCCCGCGATCATCCAGAAGGCGAGGTCAGTACAGGTGCATCAAAGCGGGGACCGAGAGACTGAAAAACAGCTTCTATCTCAAGGCCATCAGACTGTTAAACAGCCATCACTAACATTGTGGCTGCTGCCAACATACTGACTCAACTCTAGCCACTTTAATAATGGAATTATTTTTGTAATAAAGTTATCACTAGCCACTTTAAACAATACCAGTTTATATGATGTTTACATACCCTACTTTACTCATCTCATATGTATATACTGTACGCTATACCATCTACTGCATCTTGCCATCTTGATGTAATTAAATGTATCACTAGCCACTTTAAACAATGCCACTTTATATAATGTTTTCATACCCTACATTACTCATCTCATATGTATGCACTGTACTCTATACCATCTACTGCATCTTGCCTATGCTGTTCGGCCATCACTCATTCATATATGTGTATGTACATATTCGTATTCATTCCTTTACACTTGTGAAATTGTTAGGTTAGATTACTTGTTAGATATTACTGCATGGTCGGAACTAGAGGCACAAGCATTTCACTACACTCGCATTAACATCTGCTAACCATGTGTATGTGACAAATAAAATGTTATTTTGATTTGATGACATTTTTGGCCGATACCGATATCCAATATTTTCCTTGCCAAAAAACCCGATACCGATAACCAATAAAACATCTTAGCAGCCTTTTAAGCATTCTAGTACAGTTAAATAGTTAACACACACACATGGATGCAGCGGTCTAAGGCACGGCATCTCAGTGCAAGAGGCGCCATTACAGTCCCTAGTTCGAATCCAGGCTGCATCACATCCGGCTGTGATTGGGAGTCCCATAGGGCAGCGCACAATTGGCACAGCGTCGTCCGGGGTAGGCCGTCATTGTAAATAAGAATTTGTTCTTAACTGACTTGCCAATTAAAAAGGTTACACACACACCACACTGACAAAAAATGTATTTTGTTGGCATTTACGTATGTCCCCATTACCAGGTAAACATAATCAAAACCTATTTCTTTCACTTACTTGCTGTGCTGTTTCGTTGTTTGTTCGTTCAGTATTTTCATTCTCAACCAGGATTTCTATAGAACGCCTTTTGGGTCTTTGCGTGTCAAAAATAAAACAATGACCAGTAGATAACACTATTTGACTTGTCAAATAAGCTTGTTGACCAAAGAGGACCTGAAATATGACTGCACGTCACATGTAACACGTTCATTAAGTTTTTTTGATAGTTATTACAGATTGATAACACTTTCATCTAAACATTGATACCTATGCTATGATGCTGGTAAAGTTGTCTCGTGGATTAATGACCCATCTATGTGAAGCTAGCCACAATAAGAATTAGCCACAATAGTAGACTGCGGTTAGCCTTCAAAATAAAACTATGGCATAATTATACTATTTGTATTCATTTGCATCACTGTCAATGACATACTTTTATTTTGAAGGCAAACCGTACATTTCACTCTTGTGCCTAATCCTTATTGTGGATAGCTTCACAACCAAGTCCAGTCAAGCCTCACTAGCCAGATGAAGCTATCTGGCTGTTTATAACGTTAGCTTTGGCTATCTGGCTTGCTATTTATTTTCATGAACTGAAGTTCAATTTCAATAGGTGAACAACAAGTAGCAACCTAGCTAATACTTACTCACAAGGATTCCTAAATCATTGCTAAGAATAAGCTACCCCAGAAGTTGCGGTCGAACAAATTATGCTTTATTACCAATGCGGTATTGTAAACACATAATTCGTGGCCGGTGTTTGCTTGTTTGCAGACTTTTTTAAATGCTTTGACAGTGCTACTGTATCTTTTTTGACACGCAAAGACCCAAACAGCGTTCCATTGTATGTATGTCTTGAAGCTAATAGCAGTGACGCTATTACTGTGTAACTCCGGTAGGGCAACATCTGAAAAATAGCGCACTTGGTAGTGTGTACCGGTGCTCGACCAGGCAGCGAAAGCCAACATCACCCATGAGAGAACGCTTGATTGTCAAGAAAAATTAATTCCATTATCTTGGCGTTAATGGATTTCGCCTTTTGAGTTGTCTCGCTGAAATTTTCTTACCCTTTCAAATAACTGCTCGACTTGTTGACTGCTTGATCCACACAGCAGACATTGCTGTGTTGCAGAATGCTGTGTTGCACGTGTAGCGCAACATTTTACGTGGCGTCATTACGGCATTATTCTCTTCTATGTTTGGAAAATAACCACGCTATATCCAAACCAAAAAGAGTATACCAGGGGCAAGCCAATTTGTACAGTGGGGAGAACAAGTATTTGATACACTGCCGATTTTGCAAGTTTTCCTACTTACAAAACAGGTAGAGGTCTGTAATTTTTATCATAGGTACACTTCAACTGTGAGAGATGGAATCTAAAACAAAATTCCAGAAAATTACATTGTATGATTTTTAAGTCATTAATTTGCATTTGATTGCATGACGTAAGTATTTGATACATCAGAAAAGCAGAACTTAACATTTGGTACAGAAACCTTTGTTTGAATTACAGAGATCATCGGTTTCCTTTAGTTCTTGACCAGGTTTGCACACACTGCAGCAGGGATTTTGGCCCACTCCTCCATACAGACCTTCTTCAGATCCTTCAGGTTTCGGGGCTGTCGCTGGACAATACGGACTTTCAGCTCCCTCCAAAGATGTTCTATTGGGTTCAGGTCTGGAGACTGGCTAGGCCACTCCAGGACCTTGAGATGCTTCTTAGTTTCCTTGGCTGTATGTTTCGGGTTGTTGTCATGCTGGAAGACCCAGCCACGACCCATCTTCAATGCTCTTACTGAGGGAAGGAGGTTGTTGGCCAAGATCTCGTGATACATGGCCCCATCCATCCTCCCCTCAATACGGTGCAGTCGTCCTGTCCCCTTTGCAGAAAAGCATCCCCCAAAAAAATATGTTTCCACCTCCATGCTTCACAGTTGGGATGGTGTTCTTGGGGTTGTACTCATCCTTCTTCTTCCTCTAAACACGGCGAGTGGAGTTTAAACCAAAAAGCTCTATTTTTGTCTCATCAGACCACATTACCTTCACCCATTCCTCCTCTGGATCATCCAGATGGTCATTGGCAAACTTCAGATGGGCCTGGACATGCACTGGCTTGAGCAGGAGGATCTTGCGTGCGCTGCAGGATTTTAATCCATGGCAGCGTAGTGTGTTACTAATGGTTTTCTTTGAGACTGTGGTCCCAGCTCTCTTCAGGTCATTGACCAGGTCCTGCCATGTAGTTCTGGGCTGAGCCCTCACCTTCCTCATGATCATTGATGCCCCACGAGTTGAGATCTTGCATGGAGCCCCAGACCGAGGGTGATTGACCGTCATCTTGAACTTCTTCCATTTTCTAATAATTGCGCCAACAGTTGTTGCCTTCTCACCAAGCTGCTTGCCTATTGTCCTGTAGCCCATCCCAGCCTTGTGCAGGTCTACAATTTTATCCCTGATGTCCTTACACAGCTCTCTGGTCTTGGCCATTGTGGAGAGGTTGGAGTCTGTTTGAGTGTGTGGACATGTGTCTTTTATACAGGTAACGAGTTCAAACAGGTGCAGTTAATACAGGTAATGAGTGTAGAACAGGAGAGCTTCTTAAAGAAAATCGAACAGGTCTGTGAGAGCCGGAATTGTGATTTTCTGTTTTTTTGTTTTAGATTCCGTCTCTCACAGTTGAAGTGTTCCTATGATAAAAATGAGACGTTTACATGCCAGCAGCATACCACCTGCATACCACTGCTGGCTTGCTTCTGAAGCTAAGCTGGGTTGGTCCTGGTCAGTTCCTGGATGGGAGACCAGATGCTGCCGGAAGTGGTGTTGGAGGGCCAGTAGGAGGCACTCTTTCCTCTGGTCTATAACAATATCCCAATGCCCCAGGGCAGTGATTGGGGACACTGCCCTGTGTAGGGTGCCGTCTTTCGGATGGGACGTTAAATGGGTGTCCTGACTCTCTGAGGTCATTAAAGATCCCATGGCACTTATCGTAAGAGTAGGGGTGTTAACCCCGGTGTCCTGGCTAAATTCCCAATCTGGCCCTCAAACCATCACGGTCACCTAATAATCCCCAGTTTACAATTGGCTCATTCATCCCCCTCCTCTCCCCTGTAACTATTCCCCAGGTCGTTGCTGCAAATGAGAACGTGTTCTCAGTCAACTTACCTGGTAAAATGACGGATAAATAAACATGCCTTGTAAGTAGGAAACACTGCCGATTTTGCAGGTTATCAAATACTTGTTCTCCCCACTGTATTTCTCATCTGATAAGACAATTGGAGAGTATTTGACAATTTCCCACCTATGTTGTTTTGCATAATATCCATTGAGTGCGGTTTTACCTGGGCCTCATTCCAAGATCCCAGAAGCCTGCAGTCCACGGTAGATCCTTCATCTGGCTCTCATCAGGGAAGAATGGGACAGCATAAAACTCATTGACGTTACCTGTGGTTCTGAATATTTTCCATTGACCTAATTGTGGTTGATATGGAAGGGGTGGGTGGTATGTATGAGACCGTAGTGACAGGATAATGGGCAGTGTTCAGACTAGGAGACTCTGGGTCAAAAGAGAGCTTTCTTACCGAGCCTAGCTGTAGGTCAGATTGTCTAGCGTGAATGTTGGTAGACGGATTGAGGTTACATCCCAAGCTTTTCATTATGGCTTTTTTGTAATGACATACACTGCCTTAAATGCATGATGTGTAAAAGATTGTTTGTATGTTTTACTCCCTCCCTCCCGCCCTCCTTCGTTTGTGCTTACAGTACCAAAGGATGGATTGAAGAGCCAGGCTGTGTTTGATGAGATCCGCATGACCTACATCAAGGAGCTGGGGAAGGCCATCGTCAAGCGGGAAGAGAACTCCAGCCAGAACTGGCAGAGGTTCTATCAACTTACTAAACTATTGGACTCCATGCAAGAGGTGAGACTGAGGCTGAATCCAGCCTGCTCACACAGCAACAGAACACCATTCAGCAACACATGCCACTGTTTTCCAGGGACTTATGGAACCCAGGACTTCCTGGTAAACAATGGCAAGTGTTACTGCTTGGCCTATCCTGCCTAAATAAATACAATGAAATTAAAGAGTATCCCCATCCACAACACACACACACATATTACATCAACCTCTTGAGTTAGAGGAGCTCATTATAATGTCACAAGCTTCCTTTTCCAGCTATGCTATCAATGTGAAAGATGGCTTGACACTGTGCACTGTACCAAACAGTAGCTAAGCACCCTTGCATGTTGCTCTGTTGTTGCCAATCTGCGCCTAGTGAAAGACCGCTAAAAAATACCCTGTTTCCACAGATGGTGGGAGGCCTCCTGCAGATCTGTTTCTACACATTTGTGAATAAATCCCTTAGCGTGGAGTTCCCGGAGATGCTGGCTGAGATCATCAGCAACCAATTACCGAAATTCAAAGATGGGAGCGTCAAGCCACTTCTGTTTCATGCCTTAAACCATGACACAATGCCTTAAAACCCCAGCGTCCCCTGCCTTCCGTCCTCTCGCCCGCCCGCCAGCCAGCCAGACCCGCCTATTTTCCCTGCAGATGGCCCAGGAACCCCACCAGTACGGATTAATGTAGAGAGAGCATGCTCCTGAATCGGTTTCCAGGGGACTCCGGTGGAGAAATAGAACTTACAAAGGAGAATGACACAGTGACCCGAGCGACAGGTCACAAACTAGACTGACCCTTCTGAATCAAAACAAAAAACTGTTCTGGAATCGTGTTTAGACCGTGAATCACTTCATAACAGTAAATTATTGTGAGATTGGAGGAATCAAATTTTACCAACGAAAAGAGATTCATATTTTGAATTGCTTTTATGCATGCACACACCGGCTCTTTTCTTTCTGTTTTTACACAAGATTATCAGAAAAGGGAAAACGTGCCTTTTTTTGGTTTAGCTTTGCAGACTGTCTATAGCTATTCTTCTCAAACTGTCAAAAGCAAGTATTTTGCATAGGAATCTAATATAAACACTTTTGTATGTATTTTCTATCTGTTAATCACAATGGTAGTTTCTGTTCTCTTAACAGCCATGTTTTCTTTTCTCAAGTGGGCCTCTTAATGATCCCCAGAAGTGAACTAGCGAGAGTGAGCTCCTTATGTAAGGTAATGAAATCCAACATTTGTGTCCAGTTTCATTCTCCGCAACCTTTCGGTAGTTGTTATACTCAAAAGCATCAATAATGCTTTGTGGTATTAATTATTCATAAGGAGAATTTGGTTCCTGCCCATGTCTGGGCTTATGTCACATACAGAATGTCATCATTCAACAGTGGGGAAAAAAAGATTCACATTTGTTATAGGTGAAACATCAGTTCAACCTTTACAGTACCAGTCAAAAGTTTTGACCTACTTAGTCAGTCCAGGGTTTTTCTTTATTTTTACTATTTTCTACAAAAAAAAATAATAGACCAGTGAAAATCAGGTTGAGAGAATGTGCAAAGCTGTCATCCAGGCAAAGTGTGGCTACTTTGAAGAATCTCAAATATAAAATATATTTTGATTTGTGTAACACTTTTTTTGGTTACTACAGGGAGATGGGATGGGAGTTTGCAGCAGTGGCTAATGATTGTCTGTGAGTGAGAGAGTGAGCAAAAAGGACAGAAAGTAATGACCTGAACAAGGTTGTTCATATGATATGAAAACGGATGTATTTATTTCAAAGTTGTCAAACCCTACCCTATTTCTTATGATGCGTGAAGCTGAGTTTGAGAGCATACGCACAGTCACTATTCTCTGGGAGTTTTAAATTCTGTAAAATGTCACAAGCTCTTCAGTTTGGCCCCTTTTACCACCACCTGTATGTATTATACTAGTGCCAAACCAGAACTGTGTCATTGTTTTGCTGTCCAAGCATTATTATTCTATGCTTCAGGGTGCTCATTTTATAAAAAATATTATTGGGTAAAAATAAGTACACCAGCTAAACGAGGAATACAAGTATTGATTGTTGTTCACTAAATCATGTAAATGTTTTCAAGCCATTTTGTATACTTGTACTCGTGAGACTCTTGAACTTGCAATGGTGTTTTGTAATGCTATCAAAGTATGGTGACCTGCACATTTCCCCGTGAAAAGGAAGTTCGCCGTCCCTGCTAGAAGTCATTCTCTCTCTCTTGAGGTAATCGCCACACACCAGCTTATGCCATGTAAAAGCCCAAAGTAAAATGGCTTTTGGAGTGCAAGTGCAGAATCATTGCTATAAGGCTTTCTACTTGGCCTTATTCTAACTTCTAAGCTCCTTCTTCGTAATCATTATGCCAGGATAGTCAACAATGGCAGCCATGTGGTCTAACTACCTCATGTAGTCATCCTTTC
Source organism: Oncorhynchus mykiss (assembly GCF_057628025.1). NCBI lineage: Eukaryota > Metazoa > Chordata > Actinopteri > Salmoniformes > Salmonidae > Oncorhynchus > Oncorhynchus mykiss. Next base: position 12,241,366 of record NC_143031.1, read on the forward strand.
AGTCAGACTGCTGGAATGACCACGTGAGATGGATCCCCTGGTGATTGCTCTCTGCACGTGTTTTGGGGGGAGATTGACATATTTTGCTTTACTTTCACGTAGTGTTAGAGGACTGTCTCTGTTCTGGTCTTCGATTGGTCAAACCAGCTTGATCATATCCTAATGATCACTGTATTGCCGTAGATGTACGTACATATAGGGTAACATCCCCTGAAGTTTTGATTAATACATGTTTCATGACAACTTTTGACAGAATACCTGTATATTCCTATACAAATGTGTGTGTTTTTTTTTTCAAACAAGTTTCACTTAAGGCCTTGCGAAAGGGAGACAGAGAGCCATATAAAAATGTGGGTTTAAATTCAGGAAAACTTAACTGTCAATGCTTTTGAAAATGGATTTCTTTTAAAACTATTTTCAGTCATTTTGAATATCAGTTTGATCCTCTTTGATATGAATAATTTTACTGTCTTTTTGTGCATTTGATGAGTAAGACAGTAATTGTTTTATTTTTCTGTTGGTTTGTGTTTGACAAAGATAAATGTATTGCATATGTACTTAGAAAGTGTTAATATGTTGTCTGACTAAATATAAATTCTATAAATCAATGGGAAAGATTATATGAAAGACCACTTTGTTTTAGAAAATGTGGGTTTTGGGAGGGGATGAAGGACTGGAGTATATTTTGTATAGTGCAACAGAGTTGCCAAAGCAGAGAGATCAGAAGTATTCAAGCAGCCAGTTACATTTACAGTAGCACTTATTATCCAATTATAGTACCCATTTTTAAATATATTTTGTAATGGTCTAGGCTTTGGTCTCTTGTATATTGCTGTGAGGATTAACCAGTCATTTAAAAAATAGATTTAAAAAAAGGTATTTGTGTGAAAGTAATCTACCAGAGAATTTGCACTACCACGTTTCATAATAAATACGAAAGAAGGTAGGTCTGTACTCAAGTCTTTGCAGTGAAAGAAAATAAATTGTCGTTTTTCACTGCAAACACTAAATATTGACCTGCCTCATTTCAAATTGATTTGTTTTGGTCTACGAACCACAAAACGGCCTACAAGAATCTATAAATATATGTTAATTCACTACCTCATCTCAACCTCATAGTGGTTGAGAGAGTATTTTCTGTATAAAATACATGCAAATAATATCTTTAAAGATTGAGGGCAGATCATATTTCACTGGTATATGGCTTTCATTAAAGTCTGTTCTGTTTGTATTTCAGTTCTGTACATGTAATCCAAATGTAAAGAATATATACATTGTCTATTTGTTTACAAAATAGTTTGTATTACCGCTGTCAATATCAATATTTTCACCAATTTGATTAAATGTTGGACTAAAATGTCTGTATTTCTGGTTGCTCTAGTTTCACTTCACGACCTCCTAGATGATTATCAAATGTTTCTCCAGATAAACCTGTTCATAAAATAAAAGGTTGCTCAATCATTTCTCAAGTCATTTCTTAGGCCTCCAAATTTGTCTTGATGAATGACACATTTTTCTTAACTCTGTTTGTTGGATGACATCAGACATAAAAGTTAACAGGAACTTCAAAGGAAATTACAATTTCCATATCACTGTGTAGTATAAAATGTTTTGACTCCATCAAACTTTCTGGAGCTGGGAACCTGTTCACCACCTGAGGAAATATTTGAGAAATGACCGTAAGCCTATTCGGTGTTCAACTTCTAAAGGGCTTACGTTGCTAACATAGCTGGTTTGAAGTCACTGTGAGGTCATGGATAGGAGTTATCTGGAGCATGATAACAGATTATAAACCGGGTTGTTTGAGATCTGGATGCTGATTGGCTAAACAGTGGTGAAATCAGACAATATACCACAGTATGATGCAAAATGTTTTGTTTACTGTTCTACTAATTACCTTGGCAACCAGTTTCTAATACCAATAAGGCACCTCAGGGGTTTGTGGTACAGTATATGGCCAACATACTGTACCACAGCTAAGGCGTGTATGAAGGCACTCCAAGTTGCGTTGTGCTTAACAGCCCTTAGCTGTGGTATATTATTGACCCTATACAACACCCCCTCGGGCCTTATTGATTGAATCTACCACCTCCGTGATTAGGTACATTTTTAATTGGGGTGAACTGTCACTTTAATATCAGCCAACTTAGTTATCATAATCCTCGGCCAGGGTCAAAATTATTTGGGCACAATTTATCAAAAACTTTTGCAACGGAAAACAAAAATGAGTGCCTAACAAATACAACCCAGGTATGTCTTGGCTCCAATACTCTACACTACAGGTGTCAAATGTATCCACAGAAGGTGGGGTTTTCCTTTCAATTAAGACCTACACAACCAGGTGATGGGGAGTTCCTTACTAATTAGTGGCCTTAATCAATCAAGTACAAAGGGGGAGCAAAAACACGCAGACACTCGGCCCTCCGTGGAATGAGATGGAATTCCCTTTATTTTGAATACGTTTTTTCATATCGAAAATACTTTGTTATATTAGGGTTGTCTACTCAGAACCAGTAGCGGTGCGTGGGTAAAATCACTGCGGATGTGATATACCACACCTTTGTTTCATCACAAAAAAGGAGAGCAACCTCTGTCCAGTAACATACAGTTACATGACTTACAGCATGGTCAAGCAAGTTAATGTTTCTGACATTTTCGGACCACTAAACAACTATTGATTTAGAACCATGGAGTTACCACAAGTCGCAAAGAAAACAGCAGCTGCCTCCACTATAAAAAAAACTATTTCAATATCAATGTCATTAAATCACCTTTGCTTAGTCTAATATAGTGAACTAAATAATACCAAAAACAATTTGGTTCAATGTAAACGAAACATGATGTGGCTGTCCATGGTTCTGATTCCTCTGTGTTTGTGCAAGTAGAAAAACATGTTGACTCACCCTACTTGTAGAGAAACGCCAATGCCATCCTCTCTTCCAAGTTGACGAAACGGTCTGTCACTCTGTCATACAGTACACGTTTTAATTTCTTGTCCTAGGGTACCTGGCTAAAATTCTTGTTTGCCTAACTTCCTTTCATGGACGTTAGCTCGTTAACATTAGCATTCTACATCTAGCTACATATTCAACTTCCATCCTCTCAGGCCAGAGGCACAATGTATGAATTAATGGTTGGATCAGAATAGTCGTTATAATCATTCGCCAGTACGGAGAATTAAGGAAAACCACAAGTCTAAATCCCTATTTCCATCCATGGCTAATTTAGGAAAGGGACAATTTGGCTAGCTGTCCATCGAAGGACAACTCAACGAGATGCAACAATTCAATGTTTTCTGTCACTGACGTATGCTCTCGATGGGATTTGATAGAAGCCAAATTAAAGCTAGTTTCTCTTGACACTTTTTTTGGTGCACCAGGACCATACACAGTTGAGCTCGTTCAGTTTAGCTCAAAGCTATGGGCGGAAACAATGTCATACTCGTTTGGGCCTGACAGCATCAGATAGATGGCCTACACGTTGAGAGACAGAGGGGCGCTTTTTCACTCGCTTGGATGCTTTCTCCTGTGAGATACATTCAGCCTCTTGTAAACTGAAGGAAAATTATGAAACAGAGATGAAAGATAAATTATAATCTTGGAAAGAAATTTGGGGTTCTCTTGGCATCCATTACGACATGCCAGTGCTCAGAATAGGTCTATAAAATCCAAGGCATTGAGACATTTATTTTTACCTTTATTTAACTAGGCAAGTCACATTAAGAATAATTTCTTATTTTCAATGACGGCCTAGGAACAGTGGGTTAACTGCCTGTTCAGGGGCAGAACGACAGATTTGTACCTTGTCAGCTCGGGGATTTGAACTTGCAACCTTCCAGTTACTAGTCCAACGCTCTAATCACCTAGGCTACCATGCCGCATGAAGAAACTAGGACAGATCTGCGAGTTCAATGTTGGTCTTTAATAGATTATCTTCTATACAACCTTGTTCATGATTCATTTGATCAGAAAGAATATTCAGGCTCCCAATGGACAGGAAATCAATGACACAAAAAATGTAGCAACTAAGATGCTAAAGAACAAATCAGTTAATATGCTACAATACAAAATGTGATACTTTGAAAATGATACCTTATCAAATTGTATTTACAATGTTAATACACTCTAAAATAATACAGTTCAGATCTCAGCTTTGAAAATGTATATAAATAACACAAGTGGTCTAGTTTCACATTAAAACATTTTTTACACTCTACCTGTTAAGAATATTTAAAAAAAATTAAATTCAGTTAATGAAAACAGTTCAGTTAACTTTCTAGGTTTTTTGAGACCATTTCACCCAGTAGTTCCATTTTTTTAAATAAAAAAAGCTATGAAATGTGTGTAACCGGGAGTTAAGATATGCTCCCACCGCTGTACTGTTTGGTACAACAGCAGCTGTGGTCTATTTTGTCTAGGGGAATACCGGGTTGCCATGGCCAGGCGCTCACATTTATAGCGATACTCGCTGAAAAATACCCCCCTATCATTTAGAGATGAAGGCACCCCACACAATCAACTCCATTCATTGTGACATTTGACATTTTAGCAGACGCTCCAGAGCGATTTACAAGAGCAATTAGGGTTAAGTGCCTTGCTCAAGGGCACAACAGACTTTTCATCTAGTCAGATTGTGGATTTAAACCAACGACCATTGGGTTACTGGGCCAACGCTCTTAACCGCTAGGCTACCAGCTGCCCTGTTCCTACTGGCAGTACACAGGAAGAGAAGTTGGACAGCAGTCCAAACCTCAGACGAATTACTTTTTTCCCGCCCCAAAATGGAAACATCTTCCAAAGTTCCAACTGATGATAGAAGATACTAAAAGCAGTGGCAGTGCAATTCAATGAACTAAGGACTGTCTGAACAGGGGAATGAGCTTTTGTAGCAACAATGCAACACACACACACACACGCAACACACACACACACACACACACACACACACACACACACACACACACACACACACACACACACACACACACACACACACACACACACACACACACACACACACACACACACACACACACACACACACACACACACACACACACACACACACAGAGGTTGCTGCTGAATTCCAGATTCATGACCATGCACAGCAGGGAGCACTCTGTGCTCCAGACTTCCAATAACCTGCAGGGAAACAGTGCAGCTGCGTGGTCTCTCCAGTTCTGTCCTGATCCAGGACTACACAAACTCCACATAGTTCTCCGGTATCAGGCCCGTCCTGCCGTCCAGGGTGCCTTCCAGCCAGCCTGGCTCCCTGGAGGAATGAACTGAGGGATGAGAGACAGATGCACATAGCTGAGCTGTTCTCAACCGTTGACCGCCTCTCATGTTATCCAACAGAACATTAGATATTCCTCATTTGAAAGCAGAGACCAATATGGTGAGTAGCTACTGACAGCTGGGACAGTGGCACTCTGGTGGTTATGGGAAGAATCAGAGGGGGGTGACACACACCGCTGCATACTTCTTGAGAAGGCGGTATAAGATGAACAAGACCCCAGTGTGCAACTGTGACCCCTAGCAGCATTGATGACCCCTAGCAGCATTGATTCCCCAAGCCACAATGAAAACATGAAGCGCCATTACAGGCTGGCTGTAGATGCAATTTACATAAGGGGTCATTGCAATTACATACATTATTGTAAATGTATCAGTCCATAGGTCTGTGTCTTCTATATTTTTAAAACAAAAAAAACCTATAAACAAAATATAGGCACTGAGAAATGACAGGTTGCTCAGAGAGTTGACAGGTTATTCAGAGAGTTGACAGGTTGCTCAGAGAGTTGACAGGTTGCTCAGAGAGTTGACAGGTTATTCAGAGAGTTGACAGGTTGCTCAGAGAGTTGACAGGTTGCTCAGAGAGTTGACAGGTTATTCAGAGAGTTGACAGGTTATTCAGAGAGTTGACAGGTTGCTCAGAGAGTTGACAGGTTACTCAAAGAGTTGACAGGTTGCTCAGAGAGTTGACAGGTTGCTCAGAGAGTTGACAGGTTGCTCAGCGAGTTGACAGGTTGCTCAGAGAGTTGACAGGTTGCTCAGAGAGTTGACAGGTTATTCAGAGAGTTGACAGGTTATTCAGAGAGTTGACAGGTTATTCAGAGAGTTGACAGGTTATTCAGAGAGTTGACAGGTTACTCAGAGAGTTGACAGGTTGCTCAGAGAGTTGACAGGTTACTCAGAGAGTTGACAGGTTACTCAGAGAGTTGACAGGTTATTCAGAGAGTTGACAGGTTGCTCAGAGAGTTGACAGGTTGCTCAGAGAGTTGACAGGTTATTCAGAGAGTTGACAGGTTATTCAGAGAGTTGACAGGTTGCTCAGAGAGTTGACAGGTTACTCAAAGAGTTGACAGGTTGCTCAGAGAGTTGACAGGTTGCTCAGAGAGTTGACAGGTTGCTCAGCGAGTTGACAGGTTGCTCAGAGAGTTGACAGGTTGCTCAGAGAGTTGACAGGTTATTCAGAGAGTTGACAGGTTATTCAGAGAGTTGACAGGTTATTCAGAGAGTTGACAGGTTACTCAGAGAGTTGACAGGTTGCTCAGAGAGTTGACAGGTTACTCAGAGAGTTGACAGGTTACTCAGAGAGTTGACAGGTTATTCAGAGAGTTGACAGGTTGCTCAGAGAGTTGACAGGTTATTCAAAGAGTTGACAGGTTATTCAGAGAGTTGACAGGTTATTCAGAGAGTTGACAGGTTACTCAGAGAGTTGACAGGTTACTCAGAGAGTTGACAGGTTACTCAGAGAGTTGACAGGTTACTCAGAGTGTTGACAGGTTACTCAGAGAGTTGACAGGTTACTCAGAGAGTTGACAGGTTACTCAGAGAGTTGACAGGTTACTCAGAGAGTTGACAGGTTACTCAGAGAGTTGAGAAGAGAACTTCTGCACATAATTGAGTGTGACAATTTGCGTTACAGCGCAATTGACATTTTAAGGCAATCAAATTTCACAGTAAACACTGCATATGTCCGTCCAATCGGAAATGACCTTTACATTTCTATCACGCAATCAGTTTTCCAGACTGAATAAAGCTCCTAGTCTTGTTTTGGTAGCTAGGGACTGTAGCTGGGAACTGTAGCTGGGAACTGTAGCTGGGAAAGCTTAGGGAAACATGTCCTAGAGCACTATGGACCCTAGGGTGTTCCTCAAATGACATCCTATCCCATACAGAGTGCACTACTTTTGACGAGGGCCCTATTCCTTATATAGCTCACTAATTTTGACCAGGGCCCTATTCCCTATATAGTGCACTACTTTTGACAAGGGCCCTATTCCCTATATAGTGCACTACTTTTCACCAGGACCTCATACAATAATTGTTCTTCTTTCTTCCTGTACCTGAGCAACCTGGGTGGCTGTGTGGCTGATTCCCACGCTGCTAATCTCTGCTTTTCCCAGATCATCAGACCCTTGACCCAACCAGACATGCACTATAATCCTTCTGCTTCTAAGACAGGCTACACTGGGTTTGGACATTCACAGTGTATTTCATAAAAACTCAATAAGAGTTTTAATCTATAACCCAACTCGCTCAAATGGCTGCTCTGTCTACATTAAATATCACCCTGATTCGTGAAGCATTACAGCGTTACAGATTCCGGGAGTTTCCGATTGAGCGGACATATGCAGCGTTTACTGTGAATGCAGTCTCTGATAAAGGTAGAAAACTGGCTTTACATTTCAAACACACTGTAAAACTGAACTTCCTCGATGCGGATTGAATAGAGCCCTTAGTTATCATTTCAAACAATATGAAAGTGGTTTTCATTAGGACAGAGAAAAACGGCTTTAACTAAAACAGAGATAGGATTTGGGGCTTTATTCAATCAGCATTGCGGGAAGTTCAGCTTAACAGCGTGATTGAAATTTAAAGGTGATGTTTCTTGCTTTAACGGAGACTGCTTTCACGGTAAACGCTGCATAAATCGGCACAATCAGAGATGACCTCTTCCATTTGTATTCTATCGCGTAATCTGTAACGCTGAATAGAGCCCTTAGTATTAAGAGTGGTGAGGTTTCGGGATGATTAAGATAAAGTAACAGTAGGGTCCTGGCCCCTGGAGGCTTGGCTAGGATCAGGTTCCTCCCTGGAGGAGAGAAGAGGTGAGGCAAGGTAATGACAAGCCCCAGCCTGGCCCTCCTCCCTGCTCCTTCTGCTCTCTCCTCCTCCTCCTCAACCACACACTGGTACCAGGGAGGACGATGAGGGGAGAGAGGGAGGTAATAGAAAACCCCATTTCTCATGTGACCAGTATATCATGTATTCAGAAAATATTCAGATTCCTTGACTCTTTCCACATTTTCTTACGTTACAGCCTTATTCTAAAATTAATTAATTAAAAAATGTTCCTCATCAATCTACACACAATACCCCATAATGACAAAGTAAAAGAGAAATACTATAAATAGGATTGAGGGAAAGATGAAAGGAGCAAAGTACAGAGAGATCCTTGATGAAAACCTGCACCAGAGCGCTCATGACCTCAGCCTGGGGTGAAGGTTCACCTTCCAACAGGACAACGACCCTAAGCACACAGCCAAGACAACGTAGGGGTGGCTTCGGGACAAGTCTCTGAATGTCCTTTAGTAGTCCGGCCAGAGCCTGGACTTGTACTCGGTCTAACATCCCTGTAAAGACCTGAGAATACCTGTGCTGCGACGCTCCCCATTCAACCTGACAGAGCTTGAGAGGATCTGCAGAGAAGAACGGGAGAAACTTCCCAAATACAGGTGTGCCAAGCTTGTAGTGTCATACCCAAGAAGACTCAAGGCTGTAATCGCTGCCAAATATGTTTCAACAAAGTACTGATAAAGGGTCTGAATACTTACAGTATGTAAATGTGATATTTCAGTGTTTTATTTTGAATGAATTAGCAAAAAATACAAATAAAACAGTTTTGCTTTGTCATTATGGGATATTGTGTGTAGATTGATGAGGGGAAAAAACCATTTAATTATTTTAAGAATAAGGCTGTAACGTAACAAAATGTGGAAAATGTCAAGAGGTCTGAATACTTTCTGAATGTACTGTATTGTTTTATAATAATAATAGGTCTACCATCCCACATTTTCCCTCTGCACGGTCTCTGAGAGGATTTGACAGGTGCAACCAATCTGGTAGTAGCTCCACCTTGCTCTTTGATGGGCTAGCTGGACGTTTCACCATATTGTTTATACCAACCAAATCCGTTCAGATATTCACAAATGCACAGGGCGTAGGGTTTAGGGGTCCATTTGGGATTGGGACACGGTTATTTAAGAGTCACAGTGGTCCATACTCACCATTTTCAAAGGTGGTCCCTGCGATGAATGAAAGCTCAGAGTGGTGCTCGGCTTTGCAGGCGTAGAGGGCCCTAGCCTGCCTGCCTGGGACGCTACAGAGGGGGAGGGAAAATAACATGTTATAATCCAACTCACTCGGATAACACATTGGGCACTTTGAGTGTCCCACCACTCCTAACTGTCGGGAGCAACGACAGGTGAAGCTCCAACTGTACCAGAGTGTCTTATAACATCGTCGCTCCCAAATGGAAAGTCTCTGGGTGCCTATAATTCACTTTTCCCTAATAGTCATCAACTGTATAAATACATTTATATAGTTTGACAAGGAAGTTTTTATTCTTTATTTAACTAGGCAAGTCAGTTAACAACAAATTCTTATTTACAATGACAGCCTAGGAACAGTGGGTTAACTGCCTTGTTCAGGGGCAGAACAACAGATTTTTACCTTGTCAGCTCTGGGATTTGATCTAGCAACCTTTCAGTCACTGGCCCAACACTCTAACCACTAGGCTACCTGCCACCCTTCTTGCTTTACAAGAAGTGTGTCCTTGTAAAGCAAAAAGCAGCAACGAATATGCTATACATCCGACAGATATTTACACAGCTCCCCAAAAAAGGCCCATGGTTATTCTGAACCTGTCTAAACCTGACTCAAGATATTTACAATTTTGAGTATATCTGTCTTGACCTGACTCAAGATATTTCAAATTTTGAGTATATCTGTCTAGACCTGACTCAAGGTATTTATAATCTGGAGTATATCTGTCTAGACCTGACTCAAGGTATTTATAATCTGGAGTATATCTGTCTAGACCTGACTCAAGGTATTTATAATCTGGAGTATATCTGTCTAGACCTGACTCAAGGTATTTATAATCTGGAGTATATCTGTCTAGACCTGACTCAAGGTATTTATAATCTGGAGTATATCTGTCTAGACCTGACTCAAGGTATTTATAATCTGGAGTATATCTGTCTAGACCTGACTCAAGGTATTTATAATCTGGAGTATATCTGTCTAGACCTGACTCAAGGTATTTATAATCTGGAGTATATCTGTCTAGACCTGACTCAAGGTATTTATAATCTGGAGTATATCTGTCTAGACCTGACTCAAGGTATTTATAATCTGGAGTATATCTGTCTAGATCTGACTCAAGGTATTTATAATCTGGAGTATATCTGTCTAGACCTGACTCAAGGTATTTATAATCTGGAGTATATCTGTCTAGACCTGACTCAAGGTATTTATAATCTGGAGTATATCTGTCTAGACCTGACTCAAGGTATTTATAATCTGGAGTATATCTGTCTAGACCTGACTCAAGGTATTTATAATCTGGAGTATATCTGTCTAGACCTGACTCAAGGTATTTATAATCTGGAGTATATCTGTCTAGATCTGACTCAAGGTATTTATAATCTGGAGTATATCTGTCTAGACCTGACTCAAGGTATTTATAATCTGGAGTATATCTGTCTAGACCTGACTCAAGATATTTATATTATGGAGTTTATCTGAATTACCTGCCTACATGCATAACCATTTTTGGAAGAGTGATAGACTGGCTGTATCCTGAATCAACCAAAGATGAGCCTGTGATCCACCTTACTTATAACTTTTCACACGACTGAGCCAAGCTGAGCTGAGCTGTACTGCGCTGGCCTGGTTACACATCTGCCGTTGTTTCTGGGAAGGAATAAATTAATCTGAGCTAGTATAGTGCAATTCAAATTGGCATGATAGTGTGATAAGGGTAAGCCTCTCATGGTGATCAGGAACTATCTGTCAGTGATCATACACGGTGGTGGGGGTGGGGCAGAGGGGGTGCAGCAGTGAGGCGGAGCAAAGCTCCAGAATTGGCATTGTGAGTAGAAGGTGCAACCGAAGATTGCATGTTGGGAGGACGTGGTGACAGACCTGATGGGGGAGGAGTCACTGGAGGTGGAGGAGGCTGGCTGGGGGCTGGAGGGTGCGGAGAACATCGGCCAGGAGGGGGAACGTGGTGAGGTGGGGCTGGGTGAGGCTGGGCTGAGAGACACACATACACAACATCCATGGTGACTAGACTGTCAGCGACTACATGGAGTGGCTATACTATGTTCAGTATCTAGTGAGACAACCCGTACAGGCTGCATACAGGCATCAGCTAAAACTAAGCATCAGCTGGAACTAAGCATCAGCTGGAACTAAGTATCAGCTGGAACTAAGCATCAGCTAGAACTAAGCATCAGCTGGAACTAAGCATCGGCTGGAACTAAGCATCAGCTAGAACTAAGCATCAGCTGGAACTAAGCATCAGCTGGAACTAAGCATCAGCTGGAACTAAGTATCAGCTGGAACTTGGTTGTTCTTTGTTTCAGACGCAATTAAACAATGGTAATTCCCATTAGACTAGAGTTGTCATAGTTTGATGACATCTGCGATATAATATGTCTGATTGTGAACAAAGATCAGGGTGCATTTTAATTATAGCTCAGTACGTATTGAGTTGGAACTGGTAAGAACGCTAGGTGATTTGTTATTGTGATGGCACAGACACATCTTGACTGAATTATCTTGTTATTTGTGATAGATTTGTGTCATTGGTTAGTGACGAAAGGGTGTGAAGAACACGTCCATACCTCGTTGGGATACTGGTGCGGCTCTTTGGGTTCAGCCTGGAATCACAATGGAGGAGTGAGTTAGTCATGCTGCTTCACATTACACTGTAGTGAAGAGGTTATTAATGAGGCATGCTGATGCCTACAGTATATTTAATCATGCATAGGGTCACTGTGCCGCTATGTGCAGTTACTTTTAGAAACAGCCATTAGTGACAACAGTGCAATCCATGAATAATACTTTCCACATAGCTAGCTCTGCCTGTTGTAACAACCTCCCACAAACCGACTGACCCAATCTGCCACACATGAAATACCCCAAGGTGTTCAGATAAATATTTGGTCCTTTATTTAAGGTTTTAAACCAATCTTATAATCTATATCAGATACACCTCTACCTTTGTTTGTCTACCATTTTTAATTCAAAGCAAATGCATCTTGTTCTTTCAACACCGCGGCATATATCTCTGCCATTCCCCTGCCTAGCAGCAAATCTCTGCTCCTCCTCCCAGAGCTGCACGCTTCGCCTGAGCTGGCTTAATGAAACTGATCCCACGTTTTTTTCACATCGTCCATCAATCTTGACAACATCATTCAATTACAGTGCGCCAGGCCCAGAGAGCTTTATCAGATGGGGTATCAACACTGCCAGACTAAATAAAGATTACCGTATTACGCCTAGTCTGCTACCCCCCTAGGTTACTACACAGCCTGTAGGCCAAATGTAACGCAGGATATTACTGGTCAGGGCAGGGGGCCTTGTTGCATTAATGGAGAGAACACAGGCAGGGCAAGTGAAATGTCAACACAGTTCTCCTGCAACAGCGTAATCAAATTAAGATCCTACATCTGTAGTGTTTTCCACTACGTCTCCAAGAATTCCACTTTGTAAGAAGGAAAGTCACCTTAACAGCATTATGAGTAAATCATATGTGTACTCCCAAAGCCGGTAATAACTGTATTACTATGTCATCTGCCTGTTTATGATGTCTGAATGGCTCTTAGCATATTGTTGGTGCGTTTCTCAACCTTTGGAAATACTTAATGTGCCTGAGAATTCTAATTCCATCTGGTTTGTGTACTTGTCTGCAAAGGGTCAGCTGAATTTAGTACCTCTCTCATTAGAACAATTGGCTACAGATCCGTCACTAATCCATAACTATCATATTGCTGTCCGTGCCATGTTTTTATGACCTGCTCCCTTCACTAATCAAGGTTCTAGAATCCTGACCTGAGACAATAAATTGTACAGTTCTGCCAGTCCCCAGACGTGGATTAACCGGTCCAAGGCTACTTTCTTCTATTTACAATTCTTGAGAGAGACAGCTCTACTGAGAGAGAGGAGAGAGAGAGACAGCTCTACTGAGAGAGAGAGAGAGACAGCTCTACTGAGAGAGAGAGAGAGACAGCTCTACTGAGAGAGAGAGAGAGACAGCTCTACTGAGAGAGAGAGAGAGAGAGAGACAGCTCTACTGAGAGAGGGGAGAGAGAGAGACAGCTCTACTGAGAGAGAGAGAGAGACAGCTCTACTGAGAGAGAGAGAGAGAGAAAGAGAGAGAGACAGCTCTACTGAGAGAGAGAGAGAGACAGCTCTACTGAGAGAGAGAGAGAGAGAGAGAAAGAGAGAGAGACAGCTCTACTGAGAGAGAGAGAGAGAGAGAGAGAGAGACAGCTCTACTGAGAGAGAGAGACAGCTCTACTGAGAGAGAGAGGGGGAGAGAGAGATAGCTCTACTGAGAGAGAGAGACAGCTCTACTGAGAGAGAGAGAGACAGCTCTACTGAGAGAGAGAGACAGCTCTACTGAGAGAGAGAGAGAGACAGCTCTACTGAGAGAGAGAGAGAGACAGCTCTACTGAGAGAGAGAGAGACAGCTCTACTGAGAGAGAGAGAGAGAGACAGAGAGAGAGAAAAAGACAGCTCTACTGAGAGAGAGAGAGAGAGAGAGACAGAGAGACAGAGAGACAGAGAGAGAAAGAGACAGCTCTACTGAGAGAGAGAGAGAGAGAGAGAGAGAGAGACAGAGAGAGAGAGAGAAAGAGAGGGATGGAGAGAGCGTTAGCTCCTCGAGAGACTGTAGTCGCGGCAGAACTTGCTTCGACTGGCCCTGGTGAGTGATGCCTCTTTGTACAACTGGCTGGCTAGGAGAAATGGAAATATTTTGATGACACGTTTTCAAGAACATTTTTGAGGTCTGAGTCACCAGGGATTCTAGTCTTGTGTGTTTTTCTCAGTTGTAATTCAGCCCTGTGCTGCACCGCCCCTTCTAATAAAACAGAATAGGAAGAAACAATAACAGCTGAGATCCCCAGAGGAAAAGACTGACCCTGCCATGGGGTCATTGCTGAAGCCAAGCAAAGGACCTGTAAGTTCCGACTTAACCAAAACCAGCAGCTGGAACTTTGAAGGGTTTTGTGTTAAATCATAATTTCACCATCTGATAAAACTACAAAGACAGACAAGACTGAAAGCAACGACAGGTGAAGCTCCAACTGTACCAGAGGTGGTGCATTAGTAAAAGTCGTATTACTCTCAGAGGGGGTTTTGGATGGCGTGAAATTATGTCTCTTTAATGATGTTTCCACTGAGGTCAGGGGTCAAGGTCTTCCTAGAACTTGTAAGTGGTACCAGAGTTACTATTATGAGCTGTGAAACAGCTTATCAGACATACACTGATTGTACAAAACATTAAGAACACCTTCCTAATATTGAGTTGCACCCCACCCCTTTTGCCCTCAGAGCAGACTCAATTAGTTGGGGCATGGACTCTACAAGGTGTCAAAGGCATTCCACATGGATGCTGGCCCATGTTGACAATAATGCTTCTGACAGTTGTGTCAAGTTGGTTGGATGTCCTTTGGGTGGTGGACTATTCTTGATACACACAGGAAACTGTGTGAAAAACCAAGCAGCGTTGCTTGTCACAAACCGCTGCGCCAAGCACCGACAGTCATACCCTGTCTTGCCCATTCACCCTCGGAATGGCACACATACACAATCAATGTCTCAATTGTCTCAAGGCTTAATAATCCTTCTTTGACCTGTCCTCCCCTTCATCTACACTGATTGAAGTGGATTTGTTAACTAATTACATCAAGAAGGGATCATAGCTTTCACCTGGATTCACCTGGTCAGTCTATCCCATGGAAAGAGCAGGTGTTCCCAATGTTTTGTGCACTCAGTGTAAAGGTGTGTCACGACTCCCGCCGAAGGCGGCTCCCCTGCCTGTTCGGGCGGCGATCGGCGGTCGTCGTCGCCGGTCTACTAGCCGACACCGATCCCTTTTTCCTTTTCGTTTTGTCTTATTGGTTGCACCTGTTCCCTGTTTCGTTTATTGATTTATGTCTGTTTAGGCCTGTTAGGTCCATCTAGGTTTGTGGGGGATTGTGACTCTGTTGGTTGTGGATGTGTTTGCGTGTTTGTTTTCTCCAGACTGTTTGGTCCTGTGTTTGGGCTGGTCTGTTTTATGCGCCCTGTATTTTGGCGTGACTGTTTTGTGCCGGAGAATGAATATTACGATTTACCGAACCCTCTGCTCTCTGCACCAGTAGGCTAGCATTGGAATGGCAAGTAGCCTAGTGGTTAGAGCGTTGGGCCATTAACTGAAAGGTTGCTAGATTAAATCCCCAAGCTGACAAGTTAAAAATCTGTCATTGTAAATAAGAATATGTTCTTAACTGACTTGCCTAATAAAAAAATGTAATGAAACCAAGTCTCTGTACAGGCTAGCATTGCATGAAACCAAGTCTATGTACAGGCTAGCATTGAATGAAACCAAGTCTCTGTACAGGCTAGCATTGAATGAAACAAAGTCTCTGTACAGGCTAGTGTTGAATGAAACCAAGTCTCTGTACAGGCTAGCATTGAATGAAACAAAGTCTCTGTACAGGCTAGTGTTGAATGAAACCAAGTCCCTGTACAGGCTAGCATTGAATGAAACCAAGTCTCTGTACAGGCAGGCATTGAATGAAACCAAGTCTCTGTACAGGCTAGCATTGAATGAAACCAAGTCTCTATACAGGCTAGCATTGAATGAAACCAAGTCTATGTACAGGCTAGCATTGAATGAAACCAAGTCTTTGTACAGGCTAGCTTTGAACGAAACCAAGTCTCTGTACAGGCTAGCATTGAACGAAACCAAGTCACTGTACAGGCTAGCATTGAATGAAACCAAGTCTCTGTACAGGCTAGCATTGAATGAAACCAAGTCACTGTACAGGCAGGCATTGAATGAAACCAAGTCACTGTACAGGCTAGTATTGAATGAAACCAAGTCTCTGTACAGGCTAGCATTGAATGCAACCAAGTCTCTGTACAGGCTAGCATTGAATGAAACCAAGTCTCTATACAGGCTAGCATTGACTGAAACCAAGTCACTGTACAGGCTAGTATTGAATGAAACCAAGTCTATGTACAGGCTATTATTGAATGAAACCAAGTCACTGTAGAAGCTAGCTTTGAATGAAACCAAGTCTCTGTACAGGCTAGCATTGCATGAAACCAAGTCTATGTACAGGCTAGCATTGAATGAAACCAAGTCTCTGTACAGGCTAGTATTGAATGAAACCAAGTCTCTGTACAGGCTAGCATTGAATGAAACCAAGTCTCTGTACAGGCTAGTATTGAATGAAACCAAGTCTCTGTACAGGCTAGCATTGAATGAAACAAAGTCTCTATACAGGCTAGCATTGAATGAAACCAAGTCACTGTACAGGCAGGCATTGAATGAAACCAAGTCTCTGTACAGGCTAGCATTGAATGAAACCAAGTCACTGTACAGGCAGGCATTGCATGAAACCAAGTCTCTATACAGGCTAGCATTGAATGAAACTAAGTCTATGTACAGGCTAGTATTGAATGAAACAAAGTCTATGTACAGGCTAGCATTGAATGAAACCAAGTCTCTGTACAGGCTAGCATTGAATGAAACCAAGTCTCTATACAGGCTAGCATTGAATGAAACTAAGTCTATGTACAGGCTAGTATTGAATGAAACAAAGTCTCTATACAGGCTAGCATTGAATGAAACCAAGTCACTGTACAGGCTAGCATTGAATGAAACCAAGTCACTGTACAGGCTAGCATTGAATGAAACAAAGTCTCTATACAGGCTAGCATTGAATGAAACCAAGTCTCTGTACAGGCAGGCATTGAATGAAACCAAGTCTATGTACAGGCTATTATTGAATGAAACCAAGTCACTGTACAGGCTAGCATTGAACCAGTTGAACAAGGTTCCAGTTGTTATGTGAGAGCCAGAAGGTCTCCCCTGCTTCCCCCTGAGAGTTCTGCTCTCCCTCGCTCCACAAAACCTTTCAGATAATCAGCACGGGGAGTTAAAGAAACACTTGTAATATGAGTCAGTTTTCTGCTGTAAAAAAGCCGCAACACTGTTAAAATCTGACCTTCAACTAATATAGTTGTTCCTTGATAAGCCCATTGATGATTTAGTCAGCTGTTTCATGGCCTTTCACTGCATGTCAGTACTGAGTGGATGAACTCTTGGTTTACCAAGCCACTGTATTTGCTTTCTGAGAGGAAATCCTGCTTTTAACCTATTTTTTTAAGCTAAATAACTGATTGTTGTCAAACCATCAAATTGCTTGTGAAGGTTTGATTAAAAGAAAACTCCTAAACGGGCCGTTTGCGGGGGCATTTTGGAGTACTTATTTTTCTAGATTTGTATTTATTTAAATGTATTTGGTTCCATTTTCCCATTCTAAATCAATGAATATGCCATTATGATAACATTATGTCACCAGTAGGAGTAGTAACAGCAATGACAAATGTTTGGTTATGCAGGATTTTTTTAATCGAGGCAACAGATGCTCAAATCTAACGTCATTAACCCTTTTAAAATTATTTACTAAAGTGATATAATTAATCATTTTGCTCACAATGTAATTTCCTTCATTTAAATTGACTAAAACTAAGTGACACTTTGGATCCAGACTCACCACATGATCAATGGAATCCTCAAATAAACCATTTTGTGAATGCACCCACAGATTGTTTTGAGGAGATGGGAAACTCCATTGGAATTGTATTAACGTCCATTGTGTATATTGCCCATACGTCGTCAATGGGCCGTACAGTTCATTCTGGGACAAGGAGTGAATGCGAGTCAATTGTGCGCTAGCTCAAAAACCCAACATCAGCATGAATTTCTTGAACAAGGAGTACAACATTACAAATATTTTCTGAGATGTGAGATTATTCACTTGTTTTCTGTAATATTGTATAGCTTTGGAATCGTGACATTACATACACTTGAGGAAAATAGGCATGTTTCTCGACTCATACCCTGACTTTGAGAAGGGATTGCGTGATGATTAGCTTAGCAACTGCGTGACACAGCATGAATGTGAATGTGATTGGCCAACAGTCTGCTTGGTGAGGGGGGGGGGGGGGGGTGTTGTACGTTTCTCCATTCATTGCCCAATGGGATTATCTATCTCCTCCTTTCTCTAATATCTCTGATGCACTATTTTGTGAATGCGCCATGTTGTGAATGCGCCATGTTGTGAATGCACTATGTTGTGAATGCACCATGTTGTGAATGCACCATGTTGTGAATGCACCATGTTGTGAATGCACCATGTTGTGAATGCACCATGTTGTGAATGCGCCATGTTGTGAATGCGCCATGTTGTGAATGCACCATGTTGTGAATGCGCCATGTTGTGAATGCGCCATGTTGTGAATGTGCCATGTTGTGAATGCACCATGTTGTGAATGCACCATGTTGTGAATGCACCATGTTGTCGTTAAAACTATGATCCATTATGACCCATTATCAGAACTCTGTTCAGGATTGCTGCTAGCCTCAGCGGAGAAACATACTGACAACACGATGTCTCTCTCTCCATCTCTTGTCCTACATTTTATATTGGAGGGAATTAAGTGTGTTCCAAAAGGCCATCAGATTGTGGCTCAAAATCAATTTCTTATTCAATCTGCTGTGTCCACTTCCTGTTCTGAGAGGGAGAGGGGGGTTAAGGGGGGAAAGAGAGTGGGAGAAAGAGAGAGAGAAAGGGATAGAGAGAGAGCAAGGGAGGGACGGAGGGAGGGACAGAGAGAGAGAGGGGGAGAGGGAGAAAAAGAGAGGGAGGAAGTGAGAGAGAGAGAGGGGGAGAGAGAGAGAGAGACAAAGACAGAGAGAGAGAAGTTCAGGGAGAACAGGAGAGGGAGGAAGAGCAAGAGAGAGAAGGAGGGAGAGAGAGAGAGGATCACACTGCAAATGGACCCATTCTCCTCAGTGCCAACACCTCCAAACATGACCTTAAGGGAAAGAAAATACATGAGAACAGAGCTCTGAAGATGAGACATAATCAGTGGGAGAGCAAGCGCGAAAGAAGGAGTATGAGAGAGACATAATTGAGTATAGCCAATCTTCTGTGGTTTTGGAGAGACATCTCACTACTCCCAGTGAGTTAAATTACTTTTGTCAACCTTCAAGAGATTTCACAAGGTAAGGTCATATTCCATCAGAGATGTCTTCTATCAACACTCGGGGGAGTATTATGTCAATGCAGAGAAAGAGTCGGAGAGGAGGGGGAGGAAAGAGACAGAGAGGAGGGTGAAGAAAGAGACAGAGAGGAGGGGGAGGAAAGAGACAGAGAGGAGGGTGAAGAAAGAGACAGAGAGGAGGGTGAAGAAAGAGACAGAGAGGAGGGTGAAGAAAGAGACAGAGAGGAGGGTGAAGAAAGAGACAGAGAGGAGGGTGAAGGAATAGAGAGGAGGGTGAAGAAAGAGAGATAGGAGGGTGAAGAAAGAGAGATAGGAGGGTGAAGAAAGAGACAGAGAGGAGGGTGAAGAAAGAGACAGAGAGGAGGGTGAAGAAAGAGACATCTAGGAGGGTGAAGAAAAAGAGAGAGGAAGGTGAAGAAATAGGCAGAAAGGAGGGTGAAGATAGAGAGCAGGGTGAAGAAAGAGACAGCTAGGAGGGTGAAGAAAAAGCGAGAGGAAGGTGAAGAAATAGGCAGAAAGGAGGGTGAAGATAGAGAGGAGGGTGAAGAAAGAGACAAAGAGTACGGTGAAGAAAGAGAGTGTGCGTGCGTGCAAACGCGTTTGCAGGCTTGCATATGTATGTGTACTCACAGTGAGTTTGGGCGGCTCTGTAAGTTCAGGCCCCTGTCCTGGTCCCTGTCAGTGCTGGTCAGGCTGTTGCGTGGGGTCCAGCTGTGGCCGTGGCTGCCACTGCTGTTATGGTCGACCGCTGCTGAGGAGGAGGAGGGGTTGGCTGAAGGGTTGTTGTGGGGGGCCTTGGCCTGGGCTGGCTGCGGCTGCTGGAGCTCTGGAGTAGAGTTCACTACCACACTGTTCCTCTCCTCCACTACATAACAGCAGTAAGAAGATGTATATGTTACACTAACCACTTGAGTTGGTGAGGAGGATATTTAATATTGGTGATCAATGTGTCAGCCGCTGACTCAAATGCTCTCAATATATACATTTTTTTACATTTGAAAAAGGAGAAGAAAGTCATTTAAATTAAGAAGGATGAACAAATCTCAGGCAATTTGAATGTCTGACTGACACTGAACATTAGGAAGGGTGTGTGGGATGACCTTTCTGGGAGTGTGTGGGTGTGTGGAAGAGGGTGAGGGGTCTCTCGCTGCAGGACGGGGCCTTGCTCTCCGTGCTCCTCCTCCGCGGCTGCAGGTTGAGCTGTAGGTTGGCCGGGCCTCCCGGAACTGGCATGTCATTGAATATCTGCACACACAGCACTGGAATAATCAACCTTCCCATACTGTACACTGACTACAGGTACCCACCCATGGCTAAATAAACTTAATCACACAACTAAACATTTAGTTTGACAATGAAATTGTAGGGCCTGTGTGAGATAAGAGGAAATGGTATTACAACTTACAGATTCACTACATGGCCTAAAGTATATGGACACCTGCTCGTTGAACATCTCATTCAAAATTCATGGGCATTTATATGGAGTTGGTCCCCACTTTGCTGCTGTAACAGCCTCCACTCTTCTGGGAAGGCTTTCCACTAGATGTTGGAACATTGCTGCTGTAACAGCCTCCACTCTTCTGGGAAGGCTTTCCACTAGATGTTGGAACATTGCTGTGGGGACTTGCTTCCATTCAGCCACAAGAGCATTAGTGAGGTTGGGCACTGATGTTGGGTGATTAGGCCTGATTCCCAGTCGGCGGTCCAACTCATCCCAAAGGTGTTCGATGGGGTTGAGATCAGGGCTCTGTGCAGGCCAGGAAAGTTCTGTCATGACGTTGTTCAATTTAAATGTTTGAATATGAAATTATTCGTGATTGGATGAAATGTGATTTCAGCTTCTAAAATGTGAGAATTGGGTTTAAATAAGGTTAGGGTTCTGCTCAATCAGTGTCCCGCCCCTGTGAAGGGACATGGGCTATAAAACTTTTCAGACACACCCTTCTCGCTCCACTATATAAAGCCTTGACGAAAATGTAACCTCCTGTTCCGGGGATGTGAGGACGACGGTCCGATGTCAGAATGGTTCAGATAATAACTACAGAACGAAGCCAACATCAGCGTGAGCTTTGGTTGCGATTGGTATGAACTTTGAACACTTATTCAATACAGAAGTGATACCTCCTAGCCGTTGAGTTAGCAACAGCAGCTGCAAACGAGGGTTAGGAAGGAACAGACAGAGTATCCTGTCTATCACACAACAACATTACTACAACATATCCAATTGACCACCAGAGACATTCTTCAAAGGACAAAAGACTCGGTTTGGCAACACGGCCTTCCATCTACCACCAACCTACTGAAGCGCAGCTCAGAGTAAATATTTATTGCATTTTCCTTTTCTAAATGGGCGGTAATTTAGAATGAATAAGATACTGTATTTACGATAGCACAGCTTCTTCCTTTGTTACTCAGTCTTCCCGCTCTTGCACTCAAACCCAGCCCCTTTTCTTTTGTGTAACAAGCTGTCATATCTGTTCCACCCGCTAGGGACGTTTCCCTTTATGACGTAATCTGTAATCAAGTTATGATTAATTATGTGTATGTGTAATTCTGTGTGATTAGTTAGGTATTTAGTAAATAAATAATTAACCCAATTTTGTATTGCTGATTCAACTTGTTAGCCAGGGTTGATGCAGATAACCAAGAATTTACAACTTAAAGATGAGACTGAATTAAGGTGAAGATTAATATCGACTGCTATTGATGTAAAATATTACTAGGTCTTTAAGAGTTTATTCGGAAGATAACAGCTCTATAAATATTTTTTCGTGGTGCCCCGACTCTCTAGTTAATTACATTTACATGATTAGCTCAATCAGGTAATATTAATTACGGATAAATTATTTTATAGGATAGCATGTCATATCACTTAATCCGGCATAGCCAAAGACGCAACAGTTCTTTCACACCGATCTCAACAAATAATTTCTGTATGGACCTCACTTTGTGCAAGGGGGTATTGTCATACTGAAACAAGAAAGGGCCTTCCCAAAACTGTTGCCACAAAATTGGAAGCACAGATTCATCTAGAATGTCATTGTATGCCGTAGTGCTAAGACTTCCCTTCACTGGACGTAAGGGGCCTAGCCCGAACCATGAAAAACAGCCCCAGAGCATTACTCCTTCTCCTCCAAAAAACTTTGCAGTTAGCACTATTCATTCGGGCAGGTACCATTCTCCTGGCTCATCCAAACCCAGATTCGTCCGTCAAACTGCCAGATGGTGAAGCGTGATTCATCACTCCAGAGAATGTGTTTCCACTGCTCCAGAGTCCAATGGCGGCGAGCTTTACACCACTCCAGTCGAAGCTTGGCATTGTGCATGGTGATCTTAGGCTTGTGTGCAGCTGCTCGGCCATGGAAACACATTTCATGAAGCTCCCGGCAAACAGTTCTTGTGCTGATGTTTCTTCCAGAGGCCGTTTGGAACTCGGTATTGAGTGTTGCATCCGAGGACAGACAATTTATGCGCGCAACGCGCATCAGCACTCGGTGGTCCCGTTCTGTGAGCTTGTGTGGCCTACCACTTCGCGTCTGAGCCGTTGTTGCTCCAATACGTTTTCACTTCACAATAACATCACTTACAGTGGTCCCGGGGAAGCTGCTAGCAGGGCAGACATTTGACTAACTGACTTGGAAAGGTGGCATCCTACACTATATATACAGAAGTATGTGGACACACCTTCAAATTAGTGGATTCGGCTATTTCAGCCACACCCGTTGCTAAAAGGTGTATACAATCGAGCACACAGTCAGTCTCCATAGACAAACATTGGCAGTAGAATGGCCTTACTGAAGAGCTCAGTGACTTTCAACGTGGCACCATCATAGGAAGTCCATGATTTTGGAATGATATGTTCGACGGGTCGATGTCCATATCCTTTTGGGGATGTAGTGTATGACGGTGCCACGTTGAAAGTCACTGAGCTCTTCAGTAACGGAGAGAGTGTCCACATACTTAATACCATGCCACTCTCATAATGCTTCAGTTATTCAGAAATGTTATCAGCATTATGACAAGGATGCTTATTTTCCCAACACTGTGTTCTCCATTCCTCTGACAACATTTCTCTCATTCCATTCAGATAATTAAATCAAAAATCTGGGGCAGATGAATCTCAGAATCAATCGCTGCTCAAGTAAAAGTGGATCATTAGTTTTCACAGACACACTTAGTGATAAATACTCCTCCACCCTGGCTAACCAGATTACAGTTCTGGTCTCTCCCTCCAACGTGCCCATTATCCGCCAGGGGCCAATGTGGGACTTGGAGACGAACCCTGACATCCAGGTAAGAGAGATAAGATAAGGTGTTGAACAGAACTTCTCTCTCAGAGACCCCTCACTGACTGACTCACCCTCTCGTGGTTCTCGATGAGGATCTCCACCACGATGTTCTGGAACTTGATGTCCATGATGGCTGCCACAGTCTCTTCCTGGGGCCTCAGCAGAGTTGGGCCGAACACCACCCCCAGGTTAGCCACAGTCATCAGGTTCTGCTGGTGGTGATTGGCCACACTGGGGAGGTCGTGAGGTAAGGGTGGGGGTGAGCGAGGAAAGATGTGTGAGACTTTACTTTTACATTTTAGTCTTTTAGCAGCCGCTCTTATCTAGAGAGACTTACATGAGCAGTTAGAGTGAAATGCCTTGCTCAAGGGTACATCGCCCAATTTTTCACCTAGTCAGCTCGGGGATTCGAACCAGCAACCATTCTGTTATTGGCCCAATACTCTTAACCGCTAGGCTACCTGCCACACTTTAAAGATGTGTCCTGCTAGTGTGCTATAAAAGGATAGGGTTCCATTTGGGATGCAGTATAAATCATTGATTAATTGTGACACATCTCACTAATGCCAGTTGGCTGGCATTCATATTGAGGGCACACATTCTTCCCAATCAAAGTAAAATCGCAAATGGGAGTTTTGCACTACTGATATCAGCTAAACTCCATAAAAGAAATGAATTTTAGAAATTGTGCACCAATATTGAATTTTAAAAGGCTGTTATATTAAATAAAGCGCCCTTTAATATAGGCCACATGGAAAATGCAATAAATCAGATGTTTTAGGAATATGAATAAAGGCTTGTTAAAGTGCCCTCCGTCACCCTGTGTCACTTCCAGGAAGATACAAACCCCCTTAATTCAGCCTTAGTCATTTTGTTGCTTCGACAGTCATTTCTGAAGATCATTATTTATTTAGTGTGGCTAGTGATTAATTTCCGTCTGTCCCTCATTTTAAGGTCAACCCTGTTACGTGAACTGAACTCTTGTTTTAATATGGTGGAACTTTAAACATCTAATAGTCAAATCATAGAGTTTGTCATTTTCAGGTGTTTTGTGGTGGAAAACTGAGCAGGTGGAGCGTAGCACGTCCACCCTGTTACCCGTAGACAGGCAGGCTTGAAAATGTTTGAACAATTTAAAAAATGTTGTGAAGTTTGCATTCAATTGCCACTCCCTGTTGCACACAACAAGCTTCCATTCCCCCTGTCACGTGGGAATTTATGGGTGATTTTAAGAAGAAATCATCAACCATGTTACTTTAAAGACCCAATGCAGCAGTTTTTATATCAATATCATGGAGTTTCTGTGTAACAATTAAGTACCTTACTGTAATAGATTTCCATTAAAATGGGCATAAATAGTTTTAAAGCAAAAAACTATTTCTCAAGCAAGAATTTTGCTATTAGTGTCTGGGAGTAGTCTGAGTGGGGAGGGAAAAACTGGCAGGTTTGGTACTCTCTTCGTTATTGGTCTATTAACCAATTTACCGTATGGTGATGTCACCATAGAAATCCGAAACTCCCGCCCACGCAAACCTGCTGATCGGAAAATGCTGTGTAGACTATATTTTCAACCAGCTATGAGGAAATAACACTGATCACATTTTTTTCTCTCACTTTTACAGTGTTAGTTTCATCAGCTGCTATACAGTATGATATAAAACACAGCACAGGGCCTCAGACAGGTACTATATATTTTTATGAAGTTGAACATGTGCTCTTTATGACAGACTGTTAAAATTAGGTGAAATCATTTTTCTATACATTTTTTACCAAGTTACACTTCTCAAAAGGCAGCAAATCGATGGAACAACCCTGCTGCATCATAGTGCACATGCCAACCAAGTTCTTCTTTTAGCTGGGGTCAAACACTGTCATTATCCAACATCTGCCCAGTCCTATAAAAACACTGTCAATATCTAACATTTGCCCATTCCTATAAAAACACTGTCATTATCCAACATCTGCCCAGTCCTATAAAACCACTGTCATTATCCAACATCTGCCCATTCGTTTAAAAACACTGTCATTATCCAACATCTGCCCATTCCTATAAAACACTGTCATTATCCAACATCTGCCCAGTCCTATAAAAACACTGTCATTATCCAACATCTGCCCAGTCCTATAAAAACACTGTCATTATCCAACATCTGCCCATTCCTATAAAAACACTGTCATTATCCAACATCTGCCCATTCCTATAAAAACACTGTCATTATCCAACATCTGCCCAGTCCTATAAAAACACTGTCATTATCCAACATCTGCCCATTCCTATAAAAACACTGTCATTATCCAACATCTGTCCATTCCTATAAAAACACTGTCATTATCCAACATCTGCCCATTCCTATAAAAACACTGTCATTATCCAACATCTGCCCATTCCTATAAAACACTGTCATTATCCAACATCTGCCCATTCCTATAAAAACACTGTCATTATCCAACATCTGCCCATTCCTATAAAAACACTGTCATTATCCAACATCTGCCCAGTCCTATAAAAACACTGTCATTATCCAACATCTGCCCATTCCTATAAAACACTGTCATTATCCAACATCTGCCCATTCCTATAAAAACACTGTCATTATCCAACATCTGCCCATTCCTATAATAACACTGTCATTATCCAACATCTGCCCATTCCTATAAAACACTGTCATTATCCAACATCTGCCCATTCCTATAAAACACTGTCATTATCCAACATCTGCCCAGTCCTATAAAAACACTGTCATTATCCAACATCTACCCAGTCCTAAAAAAACACTGTCATTATCCAACATCTGCCCATTCCTATAAAAACACTGTCATTATCCAACATCTGCCCATTCCTATAAAAACACTGTCATTATCCAACATCTGCCCAGTCCTATAAAAACACTGTCATTATCCAACATCTGCCCATTCCTATAAAAACACTGTCATTATCCAACATCTACCCAGTCCTATAAAAACACTGTCATTATCCAACATCTGCCCATTCCTATAAAACACTGTCATTATCCAACATCTGCCCATTCCTATAAAAACACTGTCATTATCCAACATCTGCCCATTCCTATAAAACACTGTCATTATCCAACATCTGCCCATTCCTATAAAAACACTGTCATTATCCAACATCTGCCCATTCCTATAAAAACACTGTCATTATCCAACATCTGCCCATTCCTATAAAAACACTGTCATTATCCAACATCTCTCCATTCCTATAAAAACACTGTCATTTTCTAACATCTGCCCAGTCCTATAAAAACACTGTCATTATCCAACATCTACCCAGTCCTATAAAAACACTGTCATTATCCAACATCTGCCCATTCCTAAAAAAAAAAAATGTCATTTTCCAACATCTGCCCAGTCCTATAAAAACACTGTCATTATCCAACATCTACCCAGTCCTATAAAAACACTGTCATTATCCAACATCTGCCCAGTCCTATAAAAACACTGTCATTATCCAACATCTGCCCATTCGTTTAAAAACACTGTCATTATCCAACATCTGCCCATTCCTATAAAAACACTGTCATTATCCAACATCTGCCCAGTCCTATAAAAACACTGTCATTATCCAACATTTGCCCATTCCTATAAAACACTGTCATTATCCAACATCTGCCCAGTCCTATAAAAACACTGTCATTATCCAACATCTGCCCATTCCTATAAAAACACTGTCATTATCCAACATCTACCCAGTCCTATAAAAACACTGTCATTATCCAACATCTGCCCATTCCTATAAAAACACTGTCATTATCCAACATCTGCCCAGTCCTATAAAAACACTGTCATTATCCAACATCTGCCCATTCCTATAAAAACACTGTCATTATCCAACATCTACCCAGTCCTATAAAAACACTGTCATTATCCAACATCTGCCCATTCCTATAAAACACTGTCATTATCCAACATCTGCCCATTCCTATAAAAACACTGTCATTATCCAACATCTGCCCAGTCCTATAAAAACACTGTCATTATCCAACATCTGCCCATTCCTATAAAAACACTGTCATTATCCAACATCTGTCCATTCCTATAAAAACACTGTCATTATCCAACATCTGCCCATTCCTATAAAAACACTGTCATTATCCAACATCTGCCCATTCCTATAAAACACTGTCATTATCCAACATCTGCCCATTCCTATAAAAACACTGTCATTATCCAACATCTGCCCATTCCTATAAAAACACTGTCATTATCCAACATCTGCCCAGTCCTATAAAAACACTGTCATTATCCAACATCTGCCCATTCCTATAAAACACTGTCATTATCCAACATCTGCCCATTCCTATAAAAACACTGTCATTATCCAACATCTGCCCATTCCTATAAAACACTGTCATTATCCAACATCTGCCCATTCCTATAAAAACACTGTCATTTTCCAACATCTGCCCAGTCCTATAAAAACACTGTCATTATCCAACATCTACCCAGTCCTATAAAAACACTGTCATTATCCAACATCTGCCCAGTCCTATAAAAACACTGTCATTATCCAACATCTGCCCATTCGTTTAAAAACACTGTCATTATCCAACATCTACCCAGTCCTATAAAAACACTGTCATTATCCAACATCTGCCCATTCGTTTAAAAACACTGTCATTATCCAACATCTGCCCAGTCCTATAAAAACACTGTCATTATCCAACATCTGCCCATTCCTATAAAACACTGTCATTATCCAACATCTGCCCATTCCTATAAAAACACTGTCATTATCCAACATCTGCCCATTCCTATAAAACACTGTCATTATCCAACATCTGCCCATTCCTAAAAAAACACTGTCATTTTCCAACATCTGCCCAGTCCTATAAAAACACTGTCATTATCCAACATCTACCCAGTCCTATAAAAACACTGTCATTATCCAACATCTGCCCAGTCCTATAAAAACACTGTCATTATCCAACATCTGCCCATTCGTTTAAAAACACTGTCATTATCCAACATCTACCCAGTCCTATAAAAACACTGTCATTATCCAACATCTGCCCATTCCTATAAAAACACTGTCATTATCCAACATCTGCCCAGTCCTATAAAAACACTGTCATTATCCAACATTTGCCCATTCCTATAAAACACTGTCATTATCCAACATCTGCCCAGTCCTATAAAAACACTGTCATTATCCAACATCTGCCCATTCCTATAAAAACACTGTCATTATCCAACATCTACCCAGTCCTATAAAAACACTGTCATTATCCAACATCTGCCCATTCCTATAAAAACACTGTCATTATCCAACATCTGCCCAGTCCTATAAAAACACTGTCATTATCCAACATCTGCCCATTCCTATAAAAACACTGTCATTATCCAACATCTACCCAGTCCTATAAAAACACTGTCATTATCCAACATCTGCCCATTCCTATAAAACACTGTCATTATCCAACATCTGCCCATTCCTATAAAAACACTGTCATTATCCAACATCTGCCCATTCCTATAAAAACACTGTCATTATCCAACATCTGCCCATTCCTATAAAACACTGTCATTATCCAACATCTGCCCATTCCTATAAAAACACTGTCATTATCCAACATCTGCCCAGTCCTATAAAAACACTGTCATTATCCAACATCTGCCCATTCCTATAAAACACTGTCATTATCCAACATCTGCCCATTCCTATAAAAACACTGTCATTATCCAACATCTGCCCATTCCTATAATAACACTGTCATTATCCAACATCTGCCCATTCCTATAAAACACTGTCATTATCCAACATCTGCCCATTCCTATAAAACACTGTCATTATCCAACATCTGCCCAGTCCTATAAAAACACTGTCATTATCCAACATCTACCCAGTCCTAAAAAAACACTGTCATTATCCAACATCTGCCCATTCCTATAAAAACACTGTCATTATCCAACATCTGCCCATTCCTATAAAAACACTGTCATTATCCAACATCTGCCCAGTCCTATAAAAACACTGTCATTATCCAACATCTGCCCATTCCTATAAAAACACTGTCATTATCCAACATCTACCCAGTCCTATAAAAACACTGTCATTATCCAACATCTGCCCATTCCTATAAAACACTGTCATTATCCAACATCTGCCCATTCCTATAAAAACACTGTCATTATCCAACATCTGCCCATTCCTATAAAACACTGTCATTATCCAACATCTGCCCATTCCTATAAAAACACTGTCATTATCCAACATCTGCCCATTCCTATAAAAACACTGTCATTATCCAACATCTGCCCATTCCTATAAAAACACTGTCATTATCCAACATCTGCCCATTCCTATAAAAACACTGTCATTTTCCAACATCTGCCCAGTCCTATAAAAACACTGTCATTATCCAACATCTACCCAGTCCTATAAAAACACTGTCATTATCCAACATCTGCCCATTCCTAAAAAAAAAAAATGTCATTTTCCAACATCTGCCCAGTCCTATAAAAACACTGTCATTATCCAACATCTACCCAGTCCTATAAAAACACTGTCATTATCCAACATCTGCCCAGTCCTATAAAAACACTGTCATTATCCAACATCTGCCCATTCGTTTAAAAACACTGTCATTATCCAACATCTACCCAGTCCTATAAAAACACTGTCATTATCCAACATCTGCCCATTCGTTTAAAAACACTGTCATTATCCAACATCTGCCCAGTCCTATAAAAACACTGTCATTATCCAACATCTACCCAGTCCTATAAAAACACTGTCATTATCCAACATCTGCCCAATCCTATAAAAACACTGTCATTATCCAACATCTGCCCATTCGTTCAAAAACACTGTCATTATCCAACATCTACCCAGTCCTATAAAAACACTGTCATTATCCAACATCTGCCCATTCGTTTAAAAACACTGTCATTATCCAACATCTGCCCATTCCTATAAAAACACTGTCATTATCCAACATCTGCCCAGTCCTATAAAAACACTGTCATTATCCAACATTTGCCCATTCCTATAAAACACTGTCATTATCCAACATCTGCCCAGTCCTATAAAAACACTGTCATTATCCAACATCTGCCCATTCCTATAAAAACACTGTCATTATCCAACATCTACCCAGTCCTATAAAAACACTGTCATTATCCAACATCTGCCCATTCCTATAAAAACACTGTCATTATCCAACATCTGCCCAGTCCTATAAAAACACTGTCATTATCCAACATCTGCCCATTCCTATAAAAACACTGTCATTATCCAACATCTACCCAGTCCTATAAAAACACTGTCATTATCCAACATCTGCCCATTCCTATAAAACACTGTCATTATCCAACATCTGCCCATTCCTATAAAAACACTGTCATTATCCAACATCTGCCCAGTCCTATAAAAACACTGTCATTATCCAACATCTGCCCATTCCTATAAAAACACTGTCATTATCCAACATCTGTCCATTCCTATAAAAACACTGTCATTATCCAACATCTGCCCATTCCTATAAAAACACTGTCATTATCCAACATCTGCCCATTCCTATAAAACACTGTCATTATCCAACATCTGCCCATTCCTATAAAAACACTGTCATTATCCAACATCTGCCCATTCCTATAAAAACACTGTCATTATCCAACATCTGCCCAGTCCTATAAAAACACTGTCATTATCCAACATCTGCCCATTCCTATAAAACACTGTCATTATCCAACATCTGCCCATTCCTATAAAAACACTGTCATTATCCAACATCTGCCCATTCCTATAAAACACTGTCATTATCCAACATCTGCCCATTCCTATAAAAACACTGTCATTTTCCAACATCTGCCTAGTCCTATAAAAACACTGTCATTATCCAACATCTACCCAGTCCTATAAAAACACTGTCATTATCCAACATCTGCCCATTCCTAAAAAAAAAAATGTCATTTTCCAACATCTGCCCAGTCCTATAAAAACACTGTCATTATCCAACATCTACCCAGTCCTATAAAAACACTGTCATTATCCAACATCTGCCCAGTCCTATAAAAACACTGTCATTATCCAACATCTGCCCATTCGTTTAAAAACACTGTCATTATCCAACATCTACCCAGTCCTATAAAAACACTGTCATTATCCAACATCTGCCCATTCGTTTAAAAACACTGTCATTATCCAACATCTGCCCATTCCTATAAAAACACTGTCATTATCCAACATCTGCCCAGTCCTATAAAAACACTGTCATTATCCAACATTTGCCCATTCCTATAAAACACTGTCATTATCCAACATCTGCCCAGTCCTATAAAAACACTGTCATTATCCAACATCTGCCCATTCCTATAAAAACACTGTCATTATCCAACATCTACCCAGTCCTATAAAAACACTGTCATTATCCAACATCTGCCCATTCCTATAAAAACACTGTCATTATCCAACATCTGCCCAGTCCTATAAAAACACTGTCATTATCCAACATCTGCCCATTCCTATAAAAACACTGTCATTATCCAACATCTACCCAGTCCTATAAAAACACTGTCATTATCCAACATCTGCCCATTCCTATAAAAACACTGTCATTATCCAACATCTACCCAGTCCTATAAAAACACTGTCATTATCCAACATCTGCCCATTCCTATAAAAACACTGTCATTATCCAACATCTGTCCATTCCTATAAAAACACTGTCATTATCCAACATCTGCCCATTCCTATAAAAACACTGTCATTATCCAACATCTGCCCATTCCTATAAAACACTGTCATTATCCAACATCTGCCCATTCCTATAAAAACACTGTCATTATCCAACATCTGCCCATTCCTATAAAAACACTGTCATTATCCAACATCTGCCCAGTCCTATAAAAACACTGTCATTATCCAACATCTGCCCATTCCTATAAAACACTGTCATTATCCAACATCTGCCCATTCCTATAAAAACACTGTCATTATCCAACATCTGCCCATTCCTATAATAACACTGTCATTATCCAACATCTGCCCATTCCTATAAAACACTGTCATTATCCAACATCTGCCCATTCCTATAAAACACTGTCATTATCCAACATCTGCCCAGTCCTATAAAAACACTGTCATTATCCAACATCTACCCAGTCCTAAAAAAACACTGTCATTATCCAACATCTGCCCATTCCTATAAAAACACTGTCATTATCCAACATCTGCCCATTCCTATAAAAACACTGTCATTATCCAACATCTGCCCATTCCTATAAAACACTGTCATTATCCAACATCTGCCCATTCCTATAAAAACACTGTCATTATCCAACATCTACCCAGTCCTATAAAAACACTGTCATTATCCAACATCTGCCCATTCCTATAAAACACTGTCATTATCCAACATCTGCCCATTCCTATAAAAACACTGTCATTATCCAACATCTGCCCATTCCTATAAAACACTGTCATTATCCAACATCTGCCCATTCCTATAAAAACACTGTCATTATCCAACATCTGCCCATTCCTATAAAAACACTGTCATTATCCAACATCTGCCCATTCCTATAAAAACACTGTCATTATCCAACATCTGCCCATTCCTATAAAAACACTGTCATTTTCCAACATCTGCCCAGTCCTATAAAAACACTGTCATTATCCAACATCTACCCAGTCCTAAAAAAACACTGTCATTATCCAACATCTGCCCATTCCTATAAAAACACTGTCATTATCCAACATCTGCCCATTCCTATAAAAACACTGTCATTATCCAACATCTGCCCAGTCCTATAAAAACACTGTCATTATCCAACATCTGCCCATTCCTATAAAAACACTGTCATTATCCAACATCTACCCAGTCCTATAAAAACACTGTCATTATCCAACATCTGCCCATTCCTATAAAACACTGTCATTATCCAACATCTGCCCATTCCTATAAAAACACTGTCATTATCCAACATCTGCCCATTCCTATAAAACACTGTCATTATCCAACATCTGCCCATTCCTATAAAAACACTGTCATTATCCAACATCTGCCCATTCCTATAAAAACACTGTCATTATCCAACATCTGCCCATTCCTATAAAAACACTGTCATTATCCAACATCTGCCCATTCCTATAAAAACACTGTCATTTTCCAACATCTGCCCAGTCCTATAAAAACACTGTCATTATCCAACATCTACCCAGTCCTATAAAAACACTGTCATTATCCAACATCTGCCCATTCCTAAAAAAAAAAAATGTCATTTTCCAACATCTGCCCAGTCCTATAAAAACACTGTCATTATCCAACATCTACCCAGTCCTATAAAAACACTGTCATTATCCAACATCTGCCCAGTCCTATAAAAACACTGTCATTATCCAACATCTGCCCATTCGTTTAAAAACACTGTCATTATCCAACATCTACCCAGTCCTATAAAAACACTGTCATTATCCAACATCTGCCCATTCGTTTAAAAACACTGTCATTATCCAACATCTGCCCATTCCTATAAAAACACTGTCATTATCCAACATCTGCCCAGTCCTATAAAAACACTGTCATTATCCAACATTTGCCCATTCCTATAAAACACTGTCATTATCCAACATCTGCCCAGTCCTATAAAAACACTGTCATTATCCAACATCTGCCCATTCCTATAAAAACACTGTCATTATCCAACATCTACCCAGTCCTATAAAAACACTGTCATTATCCAACATCTGCCCATTCCTATAAAAACACTGTCATTATCCAACATCTGCCCAGTCCTATAAAAACACTGTCATTATCCAACATCTGCCAATTCCTATAAAAACACTGTCATTATCCAACATCTACCCAGTCCTATAAAAACACTGTCATTATCCAACATCTGCCCATTAGTTTAAAAACACTGTCATTATCCAACATCTGCCCATTCCTATAAAACACTGTCATTATCCAACATCTGCCCATTCCTATAAAAACACTGTCATTATCCAACATCTGCCCAGTCCTATAAAAACACTGTCATTATCCAACATCTGCCCATTCCTATAAAACACTGTCATTTCCGATTTCAGGATGTACCATCTCGTATGTGACGGCACATGAAATGTAAAAAGAAATGTACATAGATATAGTGTATGTTAGTTAAATCTAAACCATGACGTCCGGTTTACAATTACCCATAATCCTCTCTCAGCATGTTGGACAACAATAAATAGGGTAAGAGTTTTAACTCTGCAGCCTGCCTCTGATAGTAACCTATCGTCACTCTGACATGGTATTGAGAAAGACAGATGGCAAACTGCACCGCCTCCATTGGACAACAATACCCAGAAGAAGAGGATGAGTCTGGCGACCAAACTAATGACGTGTGTTGTTTTCGGTGGTGGTGTAGAGGAGGAACACAGGGGAAAGCTAGGAGCCATTACTGGTGTCAACACTACAGTCCTGAGTTCATTACCAAGCCAATCCTCTTACAGGCCTGGGTGGGTGTGGTAATGGCGTTCGGCATGGGTGGGGGATTTGTAACATGGTCTGCATCCAAAATGGACACCCTATTCCCTAAATAGTGCACTATATAAGGAATAGGGGGAATTTGGGAGTCAGTGGTGGTCATGGCCGTCAGCGCGGTACAGTCCGGAGGATTTGTAACACAGTACATGGGAGACCCCAGGGGAGTGGGCCTAAACCAAACCTACTTTGCCAAGTGTTTCGTAAGCAGGTCCAGCATCTGCCGGTTCTTCTCTGGGAGCCAGTGGACGATGCTATGGATCTCTGTGATCCTCGCCTCCTGATTGTCACGTTCTAAAGAGAGAAGAGAGAAGAGGGAGAGAGGAGAGAGAAGAGGAGAGAAGAGAGAGAGATAAGATAGAAAAGAGAAAGAAGAGAGAGAGAGAGAGAGAGAGAGAGAGAGAGAGAGAGAGAGAGAGAGAGAGGGGAAGAGAGAGATGGTAAGGTGAGGTAAGGACGCTGTCTAAATACAGTGACAACGTCATGTAGAACACTCAGATGTGTTTCTAGACATCCTACTACCCAAAACATCCGTTTCCTCAGATTCCTAATAAGGATTTCCAGCTATTGCCATTATCACAACAACAGTGTTGCATTTACCAGAAGACTGGTGAAAATAATACAGTAATACTTGCCCTTGGTTAAATCTCCTTTCAACCCACATGAAGAAATACTACAGTTGACAATAGAATACTACTGTACTTACTATAGAAAAGAGAAGAAGCTCTGAACTCTCTGTTCAGACCTACCTACCTACAGGTTATAGAAAAGAGCAGAAGCTCTGAACTCTCTGTTCAGACCTACCTACCTACAGGTTATAGAAAAGAGCAGAAGCTCTGAACTCTCTGTTCAGACCTACCTACCTACAGGTTATAGAAAAGAGCAGAAGCGCTGAACTCTCTGTTCAGACCTACCTACCTGCAGGTTATAGAAAAGAGCAGAAGCTCTGAACTTTCTGTTCAGACCTACCTACCTACAGGTTATAGAAAAGAGCAGAAGCTCTGAACTTTCTGTTCAGACCTACCTACCTACAGGTTATAGAAAAGAGCAGAAGCTCTGAACTTTCTGTTCAGACCTACCTACCTACAGGTTTTAGAAAAGAGCAGAAGCTCTGAACTTTCTGTTCAGACCTACCTATCTACAGGTTATAGAAAAGAGCAGAAGCTCTGAACTCTCTGTTCAGACCTACCTACCTACAGGTTATAGAAAAGAGCAGAAGCTCTGAACTTTCTGTTCAGACCTACCTACCTACAGGTTATAGAAAAGAGCAGAAGCTCTGAACTTTCTGTTCAGACCTACCTACCTACAGGTTATAGAAAAGAGCAGAAGCTCTGAACTTTCTTTTCAGACCTACCTACCTACAGGTTATAGAAAAGAGCAGAAGCTCTGAACTTTCTGTTCAGACCTACCTACCTACAGGTTATAGAAAAGAGCAGAAGCTCTGAACTCTCTGTTCAGACCTACCTACCTACAGGTTATAGAAAAGAGCAGAAGCTCTGAACTCTCTGTTCAGACCTACCTACCTACAGGTTATAGAAAAGAGCAGAAGCTCTGAACTCTCTGTTCAGACCTACCTACCTACAGGTTATAGAAAAGAGCAGAAGCTCTGAACTTTCTGTTCAGACCTACCTACCTACAGGTTATAGAAAAGAGCAGAAGCTCTGAACTTTCTGTTCAGACCTACCTACCTACAGGTTATAGAAAAGAGCAGAAGCTCTGAACTTTCTGTTCAGACCTACCTACCTACAGGTTATAGAAAAGAGCAGAAGCTCTGAACTTTCTGTTCAGACCTACCTACCTACAGGTTATAGAAAAGAGCAGAAGCTCTGAACTCTCTGTTCAGACCTACCTACCTACAGGTTATAGAAAAGAGCAGAAGCTCTGAACTCTCTGTTCAGACCGACCTACCTGCAGGTTATAGAAAAGAGCAGAAGCTCTGAACTTTCTGTTCAGACCTATCTACCTACAGGTTATAGAAAAGAGCAGAAGCTCTGAACTTTCTATTCAGACCTACCTACCTACAGGTTATAGAAAAGAGCAGAAGCTCTGAACTTTCTGTTCAGACCTACCTACCTACAGGTTATAGAAAAGAGCAGAAGCTCTGAACTTTCTGTTCAGACCTACCTACCTACAGGTTATAGAAAAGAGCAGAAGCTCTGAACTTTCTGTTCAGACCTACCTACCTACAGGTTATAGAAAAGAGCAGAAGCTCTGAACTCTCTGTTCAGACCTACCTACCTACAGGTTATAGAAAAGAGCAGAAGCTCTGAACTCTCTGTTCAGACCTACCTACCTGCAGGTTATAGAAAAGAGCAGAAGCTCTGAACTTTCTGTTCAGACCTATCTACCTACAGGTTATAGAAAAGAGCAGAAGCTCTGAACTTTCTATTCAGACCTACCTACCTACAGGTTATAGAAAAGAGCAGAAGCTCTGAACTTTCTGTTCAGACCTACCTACCTACAGGTTTTAGAAAAGAGCAGAAGCTCTGAACTTTCTGTTCAGACCTACCTACCTACAGGTTATAGAAAAGAGCAGAAGCTCTGAACTCTCTGTTCAGACCTACCTACCTACAGGTTATAGAAAAGAGCAGAAGCTCTGAACTCTCTGTTCAGACCTACCTACCTACAGGTTATAGAAAAGAGCAGAAGCTCTGAACTCTCTGTTCAGACCTACCTACCTGCAGGTTATAGAAAAGAGCAGAAGCTCTGAACTTTCTGTTCAGACCTACCTACCTACAGGTTATAGAAAAGAGCAGAAGCTCTGAACTTTCTATTCAGACCTACCTACCTACAGGTTATAGAAAAGAGCAGAAGCTCTGAACTTTCTGTTCAGACCTACCTACCTACAGGTTATAGAAAAGAGCAGAAGCTCTGAACTTTCTGTTCAGACCTACCTACCTACAGGTTATAGAAAAGAGCAGAAGCTCTGAACTCTCTGTTCAGACCTACCTACCTACAGGTTATAGAAAAGAGCAGAAGCTCTGAACTCTCTGTTCAGACCTACCTACCTACAGGTTATAGAAAAGAGCAGAAGCTCTGAACTCTCTGTTCAGACCTACCTACCTGCAGGTTATAGAAAAGAGCAGAAGCTCTGAACTTTCTGTTCAGACCTACCTACCTACAGGTTATAGAAAAGAGCAGAAGCTCTGAACTTTCTATTCAGACCTACCTACCTACAGGTTATAGAAAAGAGCAGAAGCTCTGAACTTTCTGTTCAGACCTACCTACCTACAGGTTATAGAAAAGAGCAGAAGCTCTGAACTTTCTGTTCAGACCTACCTATCTACAGGTTATAGAAAAGAGCAGAAGCTCTGAACTCTCTGTTCAGACCTACCTACCTACAGGTTATAGAAAAGAGCAGAAGCTCTGAACTTTCTGTTCAGACCTACCTACCTACAGGTTATAGAAAAGAGCAGAAGCTCTGAACTTTCTGTTCAGACCTACCTACCTACAGGTTATAGAAAAGAGCAGAAGCTCTGAACTTTCTGTTCAGACCTACCTACCTACAGGTTATAGAAAAGAGCAGAAGCTCTGAACTCTCTGTTCAGACCTACCTACCTACAGGTTATAGAAAAGAGCAGAAGCTCTGAACTCTCTGTTCAGACCTACCTACCTACAGGTTATAGAAAAGAGCAGAAGCTCTGAACTCTCTGTTCAGACCTACCTACCTACAGGTTATAGAAAAGAGCAGAAGCTCTGAACTTTCTGTTCAGACCTACCTACCTACAGGTTATAGAAAAGAGCAGAAGCTCTGAACTTTCTGTTCAGACCTACCTACCTACAGGTTATAGAAAAGAGCAGAAGCTCTGAACTTTCTGTTCAGACCTACCTACCTACAGGTTATAGAAAAGAGCAGAAGCTCTGAACTCTCTGTTCAGACCTACCTACCTACAGGTTATAGAAAAGAGCAGAAGCTCTGAACTCTCTGTTCAGACCTACCTACCTGCAGGTTATAGAAAAGAGCAGAAGCTCTGAACTTTCTGTTCAGACCTATCTACCTACAGGTTATAGAAAAGAGCAGAAGCTCTGAACTTTCTATTCAGACCTACCTACCTACAGGTTATAGAAAAGAGCAGAAGTTCTGAACTTTCTGTTCAGACCTACCTACCTACAGGTTATAGAAAAGAGCAGAAGCTCTGAACTTTCTGTTCAGACCTACCTACCTACAGGTTATAGAAAAGAGCAGAAGCTCTGAACTCTCTGTTCAGACCTACCTACCTACAGGTTATAGAAAAGAGCAGAAGCTCTGAACTTTCTGTTCAGACCTACCTACCTACAGGTTATAGAAAAGAGCAGAAGCTCTGAACTTTCTGTTCAGACCTACCTACCTACAGGTTATAGAAAAGAGCAGAAGCTCTGAACTTTCTGCTCAGACCTACCTACCTACAGGTTATAGAAAAGAGCAGGAGCTCTGAACTTTCTGTTCAGACCTACCTACCTACAGGTTATAGAAAAGAGCAGAAGCTCTGAACTCTCTGTTCAGACCTACCTACCTACAGGTTATAGAAAAGAGCAGAAGCTCTGAACTTTCTGTTCAGACCTACCTACCTACAGGTTATAGAAAAGAGCAGAAGCTCTGAACTTTCTGTTCAGACCTACCTACCTACAGGTTATAGAAAAGAGCAGAAGCTCTGAACTTTCTGCTCAGACCTACCTACCTACAGGTTATAGAAAAGAGCAGGAGCTCTGAACTTTCTGTTCAGACCTACCTACCTACAGGTTATAGAAAAGAGCAGAAGCTCTGAACTCTCTGTTCAGACCTACCTACCTACAGGTTATAGAAAAGAGCAGAAGCTCTGAACTTTCTGTTCAGACCTACCTACCTACAGGTTATAGAAAAGAGCAGAAGCTCTGAACTCTCTGTTCAGACCTACCTACCTACAGGTTATAGAAAAGAGCAGAAGCTCTGAACTCTCTGTTCAGACCTACCTACCTACAGGTTATAGAAAAGAGCAGAAGCTCTGAACTTTCTGTTCAGACCTACCTACCTACAGGTTATAGAAAAGAGCAGAAGCTCTGAACTTTCTGTTCAGACCTACCTACCTACAGGTTACAGAAAAGAGCAGAAGCTCTGAACTTTCTGTTCAGACCTACCTACCTACAGGTTATAGAAAAGAGCAGAAGCTCTGAACTTTCTGTTCAGACCTACCTACCTACAGGTTATAGAAAAGAGCAGAAGCTCTGAACTCTCTGTTCAGACCTACCTACCTACAGGTTATAGAAAAGCTTTTAAAAACCTGCTCTTTTAGTATTTCTCCAGTAGGTTTCCTCAAGGAGAAAGCCTCCAGTTCTATGCCAAAGACAATAAAACAAAAACACTAGAGATAGGTTGCCTGACAAAGTCACAAAAACAATGTGCGCGCTTCCATGCAGCAGAATCAGCCTGGTGTTGTGGTTCTGGGTGGCCTGACTACTAGCATGAACGACAACAAACTGCCATGTGGGGAATCGTAAGGGGCTCGTTTCAGTTAGTTTTATCTTATTGTTACCATGTCTTGATTTGAGCTGTTTTGACGGATTTCATGTCAATGCTAATACGGCTCAAATTCGCTAGCTAGCTAACCAACAAATGTAACAATGTATTTGAGAGACAACAAGTGGTCATTGTGCAAATGTATTTATGTTTTCAATAAACAATGGAGAAAAAATATAGCTTACATGTTGTCAACAATCTAAGCCAACCTCATCTGTTTTTCCCCATGGTTAGGGCATGTTGTTTTTGTTCCTAATGAACCAACTAGTGTATAGTAAACACTACAGTATACTACAGTAAATACTGCAAAAACACTACAGTGAATACTATAGTATTTATACCATAGTATACTACAGTATTTTTTCATGTGGGAACTGCTCACACATACTATATACTATACTTAAGCAATAAGGCCCGAGGAGGTATTGTGGTATATGGCCAATATACCATGGCTAAGGGCTGTTCTTATGCACAACGCAAAGCGGAGTGCCTGGACACGGCCCTTAGCCGTGGTACATTG